>NC_074679.1:36376940-36676940 GCF_029448725.1 Salvelinus fontinalis
ACTGCTTGGCTAGCACAAGCTGGAATATGTTACAGGATTCTTCCGATGGCATTGAGGAGTACATCACATCAGCCATTGGCTTCATCAATAAGTGCATCAATGACGTCGTACCCATAGTGACCGTACGTACAGTACATACCCCACCAGAAGCCATGGATTACAGGCAACACCTGCACTGAGCTAAAGGCTAGAGCTACCACTTTCAAGGATAAGGACTCCAACCTGGAAGCTTAAAAGAAATCCTGCTATGCCCTCCGACGAACCATCAAACAGGCAAAGTGTCAATACAGGACTAAGATCGAATCGTACTGCACCGGCTCTGACGCTCGTCGGATGTGGCAGGCCTTGCAAAACAATACAGACTACAAAGGGAACCACAGCCGAAAACTGTCCAGTGACACAAGCCTACCAGATGAGTTAAACTCCTTTTATGCTCGCTTCAAGGCAAATAACACTGACACGTGCAAGAGAGCACCAGCTGTTCCGGACAACTGTGTGATCACGCTCTCTGCAGCCGATGTGATCAGGACCTTTAAACAGGTTGATGTTCACAAGGCCGCAGGGCCAGATGGATTACCAGGACGTGTACTGCGATTATGCACTGACCAACTGGCAAGTGTCTTCACTGACATTTTCAACCTCTCCCTGTCTGTAATACCAACATGTTTTAAGCAGGCCACCAAGTTGTTGTTCCCAAGAACACTAAGGTAACCTGCCTAAATGACTACCGACCCGTAGCACTGACGTCTGTAGCCATGAAGTGCTTTGAAAGGCTGGTCATGGCTCACATCAATACCATTATCCCAGATGCCCTAGACCCACTCCAATTTGCATATCGCCTCAACAGATCCACAGATGATGCAACCTCTATTGCACTCCACACTGCACTTTCCCACCTGGACAAAAGGAACACCTATGTGAGAATGCTATTCATTGACTACAGCTCAGCGTTCAAAACCATGGTGCCCTCAAAGCTCATCACTAAGCTAAGGACTCTGGGACTAAACACCTCCCTCCTCAACTGGATCCTGGACTTCCTGATGGTACACCCCCAGACGGTAAGGGTAGGTAACAACACATCTGCCACGCTGATCCTCAACATCGGGGCGCCTCAGGAGTGGGTGCTCAGTCCCCTCCTGTACTCCCTGTTCATGACTGCACGGCCACGCACGACTCCAACAGCATCATTAAGTTTGTCGATGACACAACAGTGGTAGGCATGATCACCGACAGCGATGAGACAGCCTATAGGGAGGAGGTCAGACACCTGGCCGTGTGGTGCCAGGACAACAACCTCTCCCTCAACGTGATCAAGACAAAAGAGATGATTGTGTACTACAGGAAAAAGAGGACCGAGCATGCGCCCATTCTCATAAACAGGACTGCAGTGGAGCAGGTTGAGAGCGTCAAGTTCCTTGGTGTCCACATCACCAAAAAACGAACATGGTCCAAGCACTCCAAGACAGTTGTGAAGAGGGCACGGCAAAACCTATTCCCCCTCAGGAGACTGAAAAGATTTGGCATGGGTCCTCAGATCCTCAAAAGGTTCTACAGCTGCACCATCGTGGGCATCCTGACTGGTTGCATCACTGCCTGGTATGGCAACTGCCCAACCTCCAACCGCAAGGTATTACAGAGGGTAGTGCGTACGGCCCAGTACATCACTGGGGCCAAGCTTCCTGCCATCCAGGACCTCTATACCAGGCGGTGTCAGAGGAAGGCCCTAAAAATTGTCAAAAACATCAAGCACCCAAGCATGGACTGTTCTCTCTGCTACCGCACGGCAAGCAGTACCAGAGCGCCAAGTCTAGGTCCAAGAGGCTTCTAAACAGCTTCTACCCCCAAGCCATAAGACTCCTGAACTCCTAATAAAATGGCTACCCTGACTATTTACATTGCCTCCCCCCCTCTTTTACACCACTGCTACTCTCTATTGTTATCATCTATGCATAGTCACTTTAATAACTCTTCCTATATGTACGTACATATTACCTCAACTAACCGGTGCCCCCGCACATTGACACTGTACCGGTACCCCCCTGTATATGTTCTGCTATTTTTATTTTACTGCTGCTCTATAATTACTTGCTACTTTTATTTCTTATTCTTATCCGTATTTTTTTAACTACATTGTTGGTTAGAAGCTCGTCAGTAAGCATTTCAACTGTAAGGTCTACACCTTTTGTATTCGGCGTGTGTGACTAATAACCTTTGATTTGATTGTGGTAGTGATTCTTCCTCACGCTCACAGGCTATTCCCCTACAACAAGACCAATGTCTTGCTAGGAATCAGTGTTTTGCAGAGAGACCCCATGGCTCTTACATTATGTAACTGACAGACTCGCACCTCACTGTAATAATACTCAAAACTCACTCGCAATTGCGTTGATTCTCGCAATTCGTTCATTTCAATAAAGAGAGTCCCCTTATTATCAGTTTATTCTCATTGAAGAAAATTGAAATATAGCAGTGGTTCCCAAACTTTTTATCGTCCCATACCCTTTCAAACATTCAACCTCCCGCTGCGTACCCACTCTAGCACCAGGGTCAGCGCACTCTCAAATGAGTGTGAATTTTTGTCACACCCCAGCTCGTGGGAAGTGACAAAGAGCTCTTATAGGACCAAGGCGCAGATAATAATATAATACTAATCAATCATTTTGCTCTTCATTTAGCCATCTTACATAAAAAAACATATTTGTTTATCAAATATTGTGAATAACTCACCACAGGTTAATATCGAAGGTTGTGCCTGAAAGGATGCACATAACTCTGCAATGTTGGGTTGTATTGAGAGAGTCTCAGTCTTAAATCATTTTCCACACACAGTCTGTGGCTGTATTTAGTTTTCATGCTAGTGAGGGCCGAGAATCCACTCTCACATAGGTACGTGGTTGCAAAGGGCATCAGTGTCTTAACAGCGCAACTTGCCAAGGCAAGAAACGCTGAGCGCAGCCCTATCCAGAAATCTGGCAGGGACGTCTGATTAAATTCAATTTTCACAGAACCGCTTGTTGCAATTTCGATGAGACTGTCTTGTTCAGATATTGGTAAGTGGACTGGAGGCAGGGCATGAAAGGGATAACAAATCCAGTTGTTTGTGTCGTCCGTTTCGGGTAAGTACCTGCGTAACTGTGCACCCAGCTCACTTAGGTGTTTCGCTATATCATATTTGACATTATCTGTAAGCTTGAGTTCATTTGCACACAAAAAAATCTTACAATGATGGAAAGACCTGTGTATTGTCCTTGTTAATGCAGACAGAAATAAGCATAACTTCTTAACCTGTTATGGCTGAAGGGGCAGCATTGAGTAACCTGGAAAGAGGTGGCCATTTCAAACGGCCTCCTACTCAATTCTTGCTCGTACAATATGCATATTATTATTAGTATTGGATAGAAAACACTCTCTAGTTTCTTAAACCGTTTGAATTATTTCTCTAAGTGAACCAGAACTCTTTCTGCAGCCCATTTCCTATCCGGAAGTGAGATTTCCAAAAGCGAGGTCTTTTTTCAAGAGCTTGTCTATAAAAGGGCATGTCACTTGGGACTATAGAAACACGTCATACACCTTCCCCTGGGTGTCAAGCGGAAGTGAGAGCAGAAATGACTTGATTATCTCGTTCTGGGATTGAATACATCCTCTTGGAGTGAGAGGTCCGCCATTATTTTTTTTCCCGAAGGCACGAAGTTGGACCTGGAGTTGCCTCCTGGAAAACCGTCGTTATAGGTGAATTTGATCTCCGGCTTCGATTTTATTTGATACATGTCACAATATCATCCTAAAGTATGTTTTTTCAATATAGTTTAATTATATTATTGAAATTTATTCGGGACTTTAGACGTGACGCGTTGGAAGAATTTGTTCAAGAAGGAGAGGTTAGCGCCGCACGGCCAGTGTGCTTGCTAATTCAAGAGGGAAATAGTTCGTTCTGGATCCAAACAAAGACGGTTCTGGACAATGGACCCCTTTACAACATTCTGATGGAAGATCAACAAAGATAAGGACCCAATTTGGGATGCTATTTCATATATCTGTCGAACTGTGCTATCGCTACTGATTACTTGGAATCAATGCTGTTGTGTGTTAGCTATTGAAGTAAGCTAATATAACGATATATTGTGTTTTCGCTGTAAAACACTTAAAAAAATCGGAAATGTTTGCTGTATTCACAAGATCTTTGTCTTTCATTTTGCTATACACCATATATTTTTCTGAAATGTTTTATGATGTGTAATTAGGTAGTTGACGTTGGTGTCTGTATTTACTCTGGCTACTCCCGTGCTATTTCTGACTGTAGCTATGATGGTAGCATCAATGTAAAACTGATTTATAACTCAAATATGCACATTTTTCGAACAAAACATAGATTTATTGTGTAACATGTTATAGGACTGTCATCTGAGGAAGTTGTTTCTAGGTTTGTTTGGTTGGATCTTGGTTAGTTAGGTTGGCTTTGTGCATGCTACCTGTGCTGTGAAAAATGTCTGTCCTCTTTTGTATTTGGTGGTGAACTAACATAAATATACTTGGTGTTTTCGCTGTAAAACATTTTAAAAATCGGACACGTTGGCTGGATTCACAAGATGTTTATCTTTCAAATGCTGCATTGGACTTGTTAATGTGTGAAAGTTAAATATTTTTAAAAAGTAGATTTTGAATTTCGCGCCCTGCAATTGAGCTGGATGTTGTCATAAGTGTACCGACCTCGGGCTTGCAGCCCAAACAGGTTCTTAATCATAGCCTCAAATTTGTCCCGCACATTCAATATAGTTGCGGAGAGTCCCTGTAATTCTAGATTCAGATCATTCAGGTGAGAAAAAACGTCACGCAGATAGACCAGTCGTGTGAGAAACTCATCATCATGCAAGCAGTCAGACAAGTGAAAATTATGGTCAGTTAAGAAAACTTTCAGCTTAAAAAAATAATACTTTAATACTTTGCCCCTTAACCAGCGCACTTCTGTATGTTGTAAACACGTTACATGGTCGCTGCACATATCATTTCCTAATGCAGAAAATACACAAGAGTTCAGGGGCCTTGCTTGAACAAGGTTAACCATTTTCACTGTAGTGTCCAAAACGTCACTCAAGCTGTCAGACATTCCCTTGGCAGCAAGAGCCTCTCGTGGATGCTGCAGTGTACCCAAGTGTAGTCGGGAGCAACTGCTTGCACTCGCGTTACCACTCCATACCTGAACTAGAGGTATCGGGACTAAATTTACATTTACAAAAATCTCTACCAGAGGAGGCTGGTGGGTGGAGCTATAGGAGGACAGGCTCATTGTAATGTCTGGAATGGAATAAATGGAACAGTGTAAAACACATTGAACATAACGGAAACCATATAGCCCTCCTATACGTACTCCCACCAGTCTCCTCTGATACATACAGTTAAAGTCAGAAGTTTACATACACTTAGGTTGGAGTCATTAACCTTTTACGGGGGCAGCCCGACACCGGTACACTTATGACAACATCCAGCTCAAAGTGCAGGGCGCGAAATTCAAAATCTATTTTTTTTAAATATTTAACTTTCACACATTAACAAGTCCAAGACACCAGATGAAAGGTGCACATCTTGTGAATCAAGCCAACATGTCCGATTTTTTAAATGTTTTACAGGGAAGACAAAATATGTAAATCTATTAGCTAACCACGTTAGCAAAAGACACAACTTTTCTAACTCCATCAGTTTCTTACTCCATCAGGTGCTAACACAAATTCGACCAAATAAAGATATAAATAGCCACTAACCAAGAAACAAATTCATCAGATGACAGTCTGATAACATATTTATTGTATAGCATATGTTTTGTTAGAAAAATTTGCATATTTCATGTATAAATCATAGTTTACATTTCAGCTACAATCCGAAATTGCACCGAAAGCAGCCATAATATTTACAGACACCAACGTCAAATAGCTAATTACTCATCATAAAACATTTCTGAAAAATACATAGTCTGCAGCAATTGAAAGACAGGCATCTTGTGATTCCAAACAATATTTCCGATTTATTAAATGTTTTACAGCGCAAACAAAATGTATCGCTATATTAGCGTAGCTACAATAGACAGAAATAATTGGGCGCCCACGGCCAGTTCACATGCACGACAGATATATGAAATAACATCATAAAATGGGTCTTACTTTTGCTGATCTTTCATCAGAATGTTGAAGAACGTGTCCTCTGTCCAGATGAGTTGTTGTTTCGATTCAGAATGGCAAATGTCCCTCTTCAATTAGCATTGGCACTAGCCGAGTGGCATAAATTTCTCCAACGTAAACACAGTCAGAGGACGGAACACAGCAAAACTCCCGAATAAAGTTTCAATAGTCTGATTAAACTATATTGAAAAAGCATACATTAAGATGATATGGTCACATGTATCAAAAAAAATTCGAGCCGGAGACGTTAGCCGTTCGTTACCAAGGCAAAACAGAAGTCAATCCCACTTCCTTCAGAGTACCGGAAGTGGACGGTCACGTCAAAGAAATAGGTTTTTTTCCACCACAGACCAAGAGGAGCAAAAAAAGTTCTTCTCTGACATCCTCTTTACACCAATAGGAAGGCGTATTGAGTGTCAGCAGACTCCTAAGTGTTAAGACCATGTATAGGCATCAAGTTGAAAAGAGCATCGATTTCTGACATTTCACTTCCTGGTCAGGAAAAGTGCTGCAGAAGGACTTCTGTTTCACTCAGAGAAATAATTCCAACTCTTTTAGAAACTAGAAAGTGTTTTCTATCCAAAAAGAATAATAATATTCATATTGTACGAGCAAGATTTGAGTAGGAGGCCGTTTGAAATGGGCACGATTTCACTGGCTACTCAACACTTTGCCTTGCAGCCATAAGAAGATAAAACTCGTTTTTCAACCACTCCACACATTTCTTGTTAACAAACTATAGTTTTGACAAGTCGGTTAGGGAATCTACTTTGTGCATGACACAAGTAATTTTTCCAATAATTGTTTACAGACAGATTATTTCACTTATAATTCATTGTATCACAATTCCGGAGGGTCAGAAGTTTACATACACTAAGTTGACTGTGCCTTTAAACAGCTTGGAAAATTCCATAAAATAATGTAATGGCTAGAAGCTTCTGATAGGCTAATTGACTTAATGTGAGTCAATTGGAGGTGTACCTGTGGATGTATTTCAAGGCCTACCTTCAAACTCAGTGCCTCTGCTTGACATCATGGGAAAAAAAATGTGTAGACCTCCACAAGTCTGGTTCATCTTTGGGAGCAATTTCCAAACACCTGAAGGTACAACGTTCATCTGTACAAACAGTAGTACACAAGTATAAACACCATGGGACCAAGCAGCCGTCATACCACTCAGGAAGTAGATGTGTTCTATCTCCTGGAGATGAACGTACTTTGGTGCGAAAAGTGCAAATCAATCCCAGAACAACAGCAAAGGACCTTGTGAAGATGCTGGAGGAAACCGGATCAAAAGTATCTGTATCCACAGTAAAACGAGTCCTATATCGACTTAACCTGAAAGGCCGCTCAGCAAGGAAGATGCCATTGCTCCAAAACCGCCATAGAAAAGCCAGACTACGGTTTGCAACTGCACATGGGGACAAAGATTGTGCTTTTTGGAGAAATGTCCTGTTTGGCCATAATGACCATCGCTATGTTTGGAGGAAAAAGGGGGAGGCTTGCAAGCCGAATAACACCATCCCAACGGTGAAGCACGGGGGTGGCAGTATCATGTTGTGGGGGTACTTTACTGCCGGAGGGACTGGTGCACTTCACAAAATAGATGGCATCATGAGGGAGGAAAATGATGTGGATATATTGAAGCAACATCTCAAGACATCAGTCAGGAAGTCAAAGCTTGTTCGAAAAGTGGTCTTCCAAATGGACAATGACCCCAAGCATACTTACAAAGTTGTGGCAAAATGCCTTAAGGTATTGGAGTGGCCATCACAAAGCCCTGACATTGATCCTATAGAAAATTTGTGGGCAGAACTGAAAAAGCGTATGCGAGAAGGAAGCCTACCAACCTGACACAGTTACATCAGCTCTGTCGGGAGGAATGGGCCAAAATTCACCCAACTCATTGTGGGAAGCTACCTGAAATTCATAACCCAAGTTAAACAATTTAAAGGCAATGCTACCAAATACTAATTGAGTGTATGTAAACTTCTGACCCACTGGGAATGTGATGAAAGAAATAAAAGCTGTAATAAATCATTCTCTCTACTATTATTCTGACATTTCACATTCTTAAAATAAAGTGGTGTTCCTAACTGACCTAAGACAGGGAATTTTTACTAGGATTGTATGTCAGGAATTGTGAAAAAACTGAGTTTAAATCTATTTGGCTAAGGTGTACATAAACTTCCGACTACAGCTGTACATCCAACTTTTCAATTCACATTATCAACGAGAGTGTCACTTGCCGAGACAGGGTTCGGGTGACATTCTTGCTTTGCAGCTCAAATGTAAAGCAAATGTCACACTGGTTGCCAGCAGCCAGTAGGCTAACCATGAACATTTAGTCATGAAAGCAACCTTTCATGCATCTACAATTACCCTCTTGATTAACGCAAACAAAACCATATTACACTCTTGATTAATGCAAACAAAACCATTCTACACTCTTGCATAATGCAATAATTCACAAACATGTGCAGACGTTTGAGTGGTTTATTTTCTCGTCCATACACTTATTAATTTAACTGCCATACACTTATTAATTTAACTGCCATACACTTATTAATTTAACTGCAAGACAATAACACATCCAAAGTAGCACAGCTAACTTTAGCTAACAACATTTGTTTCATCAAGTAACTTCAGCATAGCAACAAATTTAATTTACCCTGCCCTTACAAAAATATAAGTACAGTAATGTTATCTTAAGGCAGTTTCACACTGCATTGTTCTTAGCCCCGGGCTATCTTAGCACCAGGCTAGACTTGCCCTGGGCTAGTTTAGCCTGTGTTCACACAAGTATTTGTTAACCTGTTGGGGATGGGGGCGCTGTTTAGACTATTTATGCTAATGTGGCTAATTTTTTAAACGGCTTCCCACAAAATCCTTGATCGTACAATATGCATATTATTATTATTATTGGATAGAAAACAGTCTATAGTTTCTATAGGAGTTGAAATTTTGTCTCTAAGTGGAACAGAGCCCATTCTACAGCAATTTCCCTGACATGGAGTCAGATTTGAGAAATGTTGGCCACTTTTCTGAAGTCATTTAAAAGGGCACTGTCGTTGCTATGACTATACGGACACTTCTTACGTCTTCCCCTGGATGCCTTTACGTGATGACGATTCCAACGGGCTCGATTGCTCGTTCACAGGCCCTACAAATGAAAAAAACCTTTAGCTAGCAAGTCTTTTCTTGCTGCGTAACGCGCGTGGAAGACACCGACCCTCTCCTGTTCCAAGCGTTAGTTTAGCCTGTTATATTTCTCCGGTCATCTTTTCACTCGTTATAGGAGTTAAAAACATCATAAGGTAGTTAATTTAAAGCGTTTTATAGCAATTTATATCCGTTTAGTGCGATTTTGGGACATTTATTTTTGCAACGATGTGAAAAGTTGGGCATGCTTTTCAGTTCATCCCGAACTCAGTTGACATTTCCACATGGCAAGAGGACAGCTTTCCACCAAAAGACGATTTCTCCCAAGAAAGGATCCTTTGCCCAAGATACTGATGGAAGAACAGCTCAAGGTAGGACATTTTTATTATGATAAATCGTGTTTCTGTCGAAACATTTTAGTGGCTTAGGACGCCATGTTTTTTGACGTAGCTTCGCTTGGCGCAAACTGTATTGAAAAGTAAGGATAAATTAAAAAATGTAATAACGCAATTGTATTAAGAATTAAATTGTCTATCAATCCCTGTCCACCCTATATTTTTTAGTCACGTTTATGAGTATTTATGTATAAGAGTAGATCACTGTCTAAGTTGCGCAAGGACATTTTCTTTACCAGCTTGTCTACATTTCACATTGTCTAACCATGATTTTGGTGGCTAAATATAAACATTTTCGATCAAACTGTATATGCATGTTGTAATGTGATGTTACAGGAGTGTCATCGGAAGAATTCTGAGAAGGTTAGTGAAAAAATTAATATCTTTTGGCGATGTTGACTTTTATCGCTCACTTTGGCTAGAATCAATGCTGGGCTGCTAATTGCTATGTGCTAAGCTAATATAACGATTTATTGTGTTTTCGCTGTAAGACACTTAGAAAATCTGAAATATTGTCTGTATTCACAGGATCTGTGTCTTTCGATTCGTGTATGCTGTGTATTTTTACGAAATGTTTGATGATTAGTAGTTAGGTAAACACGTTGCTCATTGTAATTATTCTAGTCCATTTGTGATGGTGGGTGCAATTGTAAACTATGCCATATACCTGAAATATGCACTTTTTTCTAACAAAACCTATCCCATACCATAAATATGTTATCAGACTGTCATCTAATGAGTTTTTTTGTTGGTTAGGGGCTATAAATATCTTAGTTTAGCCGAATTGGTGATGGCTACTGGTGTTGGTGGACAAATAAAAGATGGTGGATTATGCTAATGTGTTTTTAGGTAATAGATGTACATCTTTACATATTGTGTCTTCCCTGTAAAACATTTTAAAAATCGGAAATGTTGACTGGATTCATAAGATCTGTGTCTTTCATTAGCTGTATTGGACTTTAATGTGTGAAAGTTAAATATTTTAAAAATATATTTTTTTTGAATTTCGCGGCACTGGTTTTTCAGTGGGGGGGGGGGGGGGTTGTGCCGCTAGCGCCACGCTGATCCTAGACAGGTTAACCCTGGGCTAAGGATTCACACTTGTATTCCAATGCCCTGGGCTAACGGACCAACACAACATTCCAACATTCTATCTCTGACACACAACCAATGTTAAAGGCAATAAGACATTGATTAGCACTTTATTTCCTCTTGCTTCTAGCCAGGATTTTATTCCCAATAGTGATGGTTTGTGTAAAGCTTGCTGTCTGCCTGTCTGACCTCGTAAACAATGTTTGTTGAAATTCAATCTCACCACTGTACAGAGAATGCTGTGCACGAACGAGACATCAACTTGTCTGATCAAGATGAAATAATGCAACAGGTATTATTATAGATATACCCAATTGAATGTCAATAGAAAAGTTATGAAAACAGGATCATTTAGCTTTTGCTGCCCTACCAGCTGCAGAGTTTATAGCTTTGCTAAGTGAGAACACGTTAGCCCGCCTGCATAGCAACCGTTATTGTTAGGCATAACAACCAATGTTTTTGCACAGATGAAAGTATTTTGGGTTTTGCCCTCAGATGCAGAGCTGCCAACTCTCACGCGTTCACCATGAGACACATGCTATTGACTCTGATCACACGCTCTCACACAACACCTCGTATCTAACGCTGGAATCCCCCAAAAAGTGTTTTTGTGTGCTTTATTTTCATGAATTGTGTGCAAGTGTAGCGGGTTTCTTATGTACCACAGGAGAACCAAGAAATGAAGAGCGACACCACGGCTGTCTTTTAGGCTTGTATTTTCATCTGCAATAGTATTGTGAAAAGACAGGACAGGAACACATCAGTCTCCAATGCACCACCTGACAAGTTGTTCTACACAGGAGCCTGAAGAAAGGTAAAACACATATCCTGTCTCACATCCACAATACATTGCTAGGTGCTTTCAGTGTTGACAGTACCAAAATACAACAGCTCATGTACAAAAACACTGCAACATAAACAAGTTACAACGTGAAATCGCCTCTATTCCATTCAGACCGTAGAGGACCAAACTACATCTCCCATATTGCAACGCCAGCACCAGTCGGCAGCTCAGCCAACCGTCTGCATCACAGAAAGGCATGCTAGCTAGCAACCAGCAGCACTTTTAGCACTCTTTAAACCATATTAATAACAACAACAAAACATTTAAAGTTACATGTTTCAATAGCCTCACACTCCCTTATAACAATATCTACAGCATTAACCTTGGGATGTCTTATTTATTTCACGTTATGGACTTCTACTAAGGAGTAATCTGCAACACATACCTTTGTCTCTCAGTGTTTTCTCAGACTGAGGAGGGCGGGAGCTACGGGTAGTATCAGGGTGTTAGTAGGTGACACAAACACCCGGATGAAATAAAATACATTTAATGAAACAAAACCCGAAGATGTTAACATCATTCAGCTACTGTAGCTACCTAACATCAACAGGCAGCACCAGTAGCGCAACAATTAAAAATAGACACCAAAAGTAAAGTTCCTGGCGATCATACCGATCTGACTCCCCCCTTCTTTCTGAACTTGGAAAATTCCTGTTGGCGGGCTTTGGCCACTGACCCTCAACCTGGTTGTTCTGTTCTGCGTTGTGTACTACTCTAATAATTTGAAGTTTGATGGAATAACCATTTTAACTCTACTACACAAGTATGAATATGAAGTTAGCATCTCTCCAAGTGTGATCATTACTTCTGGGCGTCTGCTGCAAGCCCACATAATGCCCCTCCTACTCGTTGCTACGGGAAAGTTGATACAGGCTGCACTCGCGCATTGTCACAGACATAATTTAGTGGTCAGCCACTCTCATCATCTTACAACACCAGATAAGTCCCTAGCGAGAATTCACATCAAAGAAATAACATAGTAATGAAGGTAAGCAATGTAGTTTGCGTTATCATTGACACAAATTACAATGTGGGGCACGATGTTGGATTTATGTTGTCTGGCTAGAAAGCTAGCCAACAATTTATTTTATTTACAGAAAACTTCAGTAGGTTAGTTAGCTAGCTAGTAACTATTGATTTTTAGAGATTGATTCAATCTCATAAATTATGTAGAACAATCAAACCAAATTGGAGTTTAGCTAATGCAATCCATCTCTGTTTTAAGAATATGATCTAAAGCGGAAGGGAAGAGAACATTAATTTCAATGTGGGCAGCAAAAGATCAGCCCCCAACTAAAAAAGGCACCAGCAATCAATCAGAGAAGCCAGAGAGAGAGGCTGAGCCCCATCCTTCAGAGCAGCTAGAGAGAGAGGATGACAGTGAGACAGTACAACAGAACAAGAAAAGGTAAAAAAGCAAAGAGGCCCGAGTGGAGTCCATGTTTAAAAATTTGGGGACAGCCAAATAGCCATTTTTATATAAACAAGCATGCATGATTAGTGTTCTATATGTAGGCAGGAGAACACATGTTCTCACCAAAGCATTACATATTAAGAGCCAGGGCCACCAGGAGAAACAAAATGTGCTGCAGTCTGCAAGTAAAAAAATATATTCTAGCCGCTTCTGTTGGTGGGATGTCTACACAAGAAGCAAAGGTACATTATCAGTATAACTTAGGGGGACGGGGTGTAGGGCTTAAGACTGTACTGGATAGGCAGGAATGTAACATGAACACTTGGAACACAGTTAAATCTACTACAAATAACAATTTTCTGTTGCAGACAAGGAGGGCAGAGGTTAAGGTGGCCGTGTTATTGGTTGAGCACAATGTGCCGCTGGCGGTGGCAGATCACCTGTGGCCTCTGTTCGTGGAGTGTTTCACTGATTCCCAAATTGCTAAAGACGACAAGTGTGCCTGCACAAAGACCACCTGTATAATCAACAAAGCTGTCACACCAAACTTCAAAAAAGAACTAGTGATGAAGATGAAAGACAATCTGTACACGGTCATCACAGATGGATCCAATGATACAGGTAGTATGTGGACACCTGCTTGTCAAACATCTCATTCCAAAATCATGGGCATTAATATGGAGTTGGACCCCCTTTTTGCGACTATAACAGCCTCCACTGCTCTGGGAAAGCTTTCCACTAGCTGTTGGAACATTGCTGGGGGGACTTGCTTCCGTTCAGCCACAAGAGTATTAGTGAGGTTGGGCACTGATGTTGGGCGATTAGGCCTGGCTCGATGGGGTTGACATCAGGGCTCTGTGCAGGCCAATCAAGTTCTTCCACGCCAATCTCGACAAACCATTTCTGTATGGACATCGCTTTGTGCACGGGGGCATTGTCATGCTGAAACAGGAAAGTGCCTTCCCCAAACTGTTGCCACACAGTTGGAAGCACAGAATCATCTAGAATGTCATTGTATGCTTTAGCGTTCAATGGAACTAAGGAGCCTATCCCGAACCATGAAAAACAGCCCCAGACAATTATTTATCCTCCACCAAACTTTACAGTTGGCACTTTGCATTCGTAGCGTTCTCCTGGCCAAACACAGATTCCTCAGTTGGACTACCAGATAGTGAAGCATGATTCATCACTCCAGAGAACTAATTTCACTGCTCCAGAGTCCATTGGCGTTGAGCTTTACACCACTCCTCAGATGACCACTCAAGCCGTGATTGGTCATTTGTCAATCTCATGATGACTGTCAAACACATCTGAATGTGGTTTGAGTAGGCAGGGGAAGACAATTCTGTTTTGTTAATGGCTGAGAGATTTAGACGTCTCTTTGTTATTGGTCTATTAACCAATTTACCGCATGATGATGTAACCATGGAAAGTTGAAACTCCCGCCCATGCAAACCTGCTGATTTTTATCATTATACAATATTTTTGTGTAACAATAGTAGTAGTTCATTCAATTGGGGGAGGTAAGAAGGGGGGCACTGGATGTTCCCCCATGACTGAAAATGTTTGGAAAGCACTGATCAAGCTAATGATTAGCACAAATACAGATTGGGAAACCCATTGTCACGCCCTGACCTTAGTTATCTATGTTTTCTTTATTATTTTGGTTAGGTCAGGGTGTGACGAGGGTGGGTACGCTTGTTTTGTATTGTCTAGGGTTTTTTGTATGTCTAGGGGTGTTGGTAAGTCTAGGCATATGTATGTCTATGGTGGCCTGAATTGGTTCCCGATCAGAGGCAGCTGTTTATCGTTGTCTCTGATTGGGGATCATATTTAGGTTGCCATTTTCCCTTTTGGTTTTGTGGGTTCTTATTCTATGTTTAGTTGCCTGTCTGCACTAGCCATATTAGCTTCACGGTTCATTTTGTTCAGTGTTCATTATTTTTATAAAGAAGAATGTACGCTTATCACGCTGCGCCTTGGTCTCCTCCCTGAGACGGTCGTGACACCCATGCTTCAGTCTTTTTATTTATAGCCACAATGCGTCATCATTTGGGCTACAGGTAGGATAGTTGTGGTGACCATATTACCGACACACCGGCAGTCACAAGTCATGAAGGCAGTCAAATTCCACATGACCATTTAGTCACTGTAATTAGGCTTCTCCAAGCTCTGATGCAGCTGCTTGTCATTAGTAGCCTACCAAACTTGCTAACTGCCTGGTGCTCAGCACTCTATTGTCCCTCTAATCATCAATGTAAATGTGTTCGAAAATCTAATCAAACACATCATGAGAGCCCATGAGCTCATGTTGCGCAACATTTCTATAGGCTATGCATTGCGTGAGAAAACAGAGTGATGGCACGAATGAAAAGAGGATCCCATCAGCTTTATAAAATAATGCCACGGAACTATAAGCAAATCTTGTCTGCTAAATAAACTAGTGAAGTCCACAGCCCTTTGGAATAGCCACATCATAAGGACAACTCAGAGTATGCTATTCTTTTCTTCTGAAATAGACTACATGTTCTTCATATCATGCTTTTTTAGACCTGTATTCAATAAATCATGGATCTATTGTGAAGGTGTAGGCTATTTTACATGGATTTATTAGACTTTTTTTTAAATGCCTTGTAGATTATGTAACACGATTTAGGATAAGACCCAGATGCACACACAATTCGAATTTCAGATGTTTATTACAAAACAGGGCAGGCAAACGGCAGGTCCAGGGCTGGCAGAAGTCAGTAATCCAAGGCAGTGTTAACCAGGGACAGAACCGCAGGCAGGCTCAGTGTCAGGGCAGGCAGAATGGTCAGACCCCGGGAGGACTAGAAAACAGAAACTAGAAAATTGGAAAACACGCTGTTAAGACAAACTGGCAACAGACCAGGGGATAATGGGGGGAAATGGGAGACACCAGGTGGGAGGTGGAGATAAGCACAAAACAGGTGAAACAGACCAGGGTGTGACACTACGTATGGAAGCCAGGAGATGCTAAATGTGTTTGTTAGTTAACGGTCAATTACAGTGAGACCGACAGTTATTTGCTTGGCAATCACCGGCTGACAAAATTTAGTGACCGCCACAGCCCTTGCTACAAGTTATAATTCTTATTGCTAAATAATACAGCAGCCTGATAATATGGACCAATATGTTGTTAGGATCATTTCTGAAGGGCAAAATTGTATTTTAAAATTGTGTCAGCATAATTTTATGTTCATTGATTTTGGAGTAGTAAGGTCACCGGAACTGACTTTCTCACAGTCATTCTATGAAACAATTACATTCCAAGCGTGTTGAAGGGTACACAAATAAGCAGAATTGTTTATAACATTCAAAATTTGTTAAACCAGGGGTTTGGTGGTGACTGTCTGAACATCATTGTCTATGAGGAAATAGCAAGCATTTTTTAAAGGGTCCGTTTGAGGTGGGGTTTTTTAAAGTGTTTTTACTCAAATGTATGCTTTGACAACAAATATGAGTATAAGTCAACAACATTATTTGGGTATGCGTTAACAGAACATAAAAGTGAGATTTTCACCAGTCAGTTACTTTAAAGTATTTCAGTTGTGGTTGGGATATATTGACCAAATTATCAGGAAAGTTGCAGATGTATTTTCCCTAAAAAAAAAACACACCAGTAACACCATTTCACAGCTCCTTATTTATTTTTAACTCTCAGGAGGACATGCCACTGGACCCCCCTAGAGGGGTGTTGACCCCGGAAACTATTGACCCTGAGCCCCCCAATATGCAACACAAAGTTACACTCTTGGCTAGTTAGTTAGCTCAGCCTACCTTAGAACATCAATATCACGTAAATCATTAGATGACATTAATTCACTAGGCAGTTGATGCTTATGTTCCTGCTCGCATTTGCATTGAAATAATTGTGTTCTGAAATTCCAATAAAGCTACAGCGACAATTTCAGAATAACTGTGTTTTACTGCAATTCCAAGTAAAAAGTCAATGAAACAAGTCTTTAATATAAGGAAAATGCCTATACATTTCAGCTGTTTCAAAAACACAAGTTTACATTATATATTCTCTGGGTTTCTTTTGATTCCTCTTGAGAATCTCCTTCAACTCTCTTCGGTGTAAAAAGGGCCTGAGTCCATGAGACCCCATATTGAGTCAACAGATCATGGTAAAAAAGATAATGGTGAGTAAACACACACATAAACAGTATTTGAACTATCAGCTACTAAAATCCACAGCATTAAACAAACTATTTATGTGGCAGTGAGGAAAATAATGGATACACATTACTGTGTTCCGTCTGTCACTGAACAACAGAACAGACTGCCCTGTTTATGTTTTAGTTAGTCAAAGAGTTCTCTCTCTATATATATACACTGCTCAAAAAAATAAAGGGAACACTTAAACAACACAATGTAACTCCAAGTCAATCACACTTCTGTGAAATCAAACTGTCCACTTAGGAAGCAACACTGATTGACAATAAATTTCACATGCTGTTGTGCAAATGGAATAGACAAAAGGTGGAAATTATAGGCAATTAGCAAGACACCCCCAAAAAAGGAGTGATTCTGCAGGTGGTGACCACAGACCACTTCTCAGTTCCTATGCTTCCTGGCTGATGTTTTGGTCACTTTTGAATGCTGGCGGTGCTCTCACTCTAGTGGTAGCATGAGACGGAGTCTACAACCCACACAAGTGGCTCAGGTAGTGCAGTTCATCCAGGATGGCACATCAATGCGAGCTGTGGCAAGAAGGTTTGCTGTGTCTGTCAGCGTAGTGTCCAGAGCATGGAGGCGCTACCAGGAGACAGGCCAGTACATCAGGAGACGTGGAGGAGGCCGTAGGAGGGCAACAACCCAGCAGTGACCAAAACATCAGCCAGGAAGCATAGGAACTGAGAAGTGGTCTGTGGTCACCACCTGCAGAATCACTCCTTTTTTGGGGGTGTCTTGCTAATTGCCTATAATTTCCACCTTTTGTCTATTCCATTTGCACAACAGCATGGGAAATTTATTGTCAATTAGTGTTGCTTCCTAAGTGGACAGTTTGATTTCACAGAAGTGTGATTGACTTGGAGGTACATTGTGTTGTTTAAGTGTTCCCTTTATTTTTTTGAGCAGTGTATATACATATATATAAAGGACCAGACTCCTCTCGATACACAGCATTTATCTAAGGTAATGTTTTATTGTCACATACACAGGATGGGTACAAAGAAATGTGTTGTTTTACAGGGTCAGACATAGTAGTACGGCGCTGCCCCTGCTCAAGGGCACATCACCAGATTTTTCACATTGTCGGCTCAGGTGCAAACCACTACGTCACCTGCCGCCGTATTTGTTCCCCTACAAAGAGAAACACACCGGTTCTATGGCACACACTCCATGGCTGCGATCAATAGGCTAGCATTGTGTGGGGAGACAGACAAATCAATGTAGCCAGCGTCCCCAGACCAGATCCGTGTGGATCCAGGGATAAATCTGAGCCCTGGCCTCAATATTTCAGTTATTTTTAGGTTACATTCATAACTAGGCTGGTGTAATGTCAGCGGAGCGAGTACCATTGGTATCCTCCTGAGGTCCAGAGGTACCATCTGTGCAGTCAGGCTTCGACCCGGTCCGGGGCAGGGTTGAAGGGCTGGAGCGATGCTTTCCTCATAGCTGTGCTGGATGGGTAGGTCTGCTCCACAGTCCACATCCTCTACTCTCCACAACACCCCGAGGTGATGAGAAAGGGAGCAAGAAGGAACGAAAGAAATCTGTCAAATCTGCAGTACTGCAGTCTCTCTTTGCATGACCACAATTACCAGCCAGCGTGAATGTGAGACAGGTTCTTCAACAGAGGGGGGAGGGAGCATGATGAAAGGTAAGTGCCAAAAGCAAGATGCTCCAGCCTCACTGCGAGACAGAGAAAGGTATTGCTTTAATTATTCCTCGACCATACCAGAAAGTCTATCTTTTGGGCTTTGCAAGAAAAGAGAGAATGCAAAGGTCATCAAGAAGAATATCACATATTTTGCATCTATATTTGCAAAGTCTTCTAACTCCAAGCCCACCATGCAGGTCTGTTCTCAGCTTTGACTTTCATGCCCATGCTGTAGATATCCCTTTCACTCTGACCGATCACACGTCACATCTCAGCACAGTTATTTTCAGGCCTGTCCATTCTGGCCATTGTTTTACAGAGCAATGTACAGACAGCTTTTACAATAGCCTCACTCTTATCCATCTGTTCCCTTATGAAGACAGATTGATTTTTCTTCATGGTCATTCGTCTTGGAGCCCTACATGTGCCTTAGTCCACATTGAACTTTTAGCCCTTTGACGCGTACGATCACATATTTGTGATCATTGTTAACTGGTCCCTGCAGCGTACCATCACACATATGTGATTGGAACAGTAGCAACGTATGATGCAACGCCTCTAAACAGCATTGTTGTCTGAAAAGCATCTAGACAATGTTTTGTACTGCTGGGAAATAAAGATTTTCACAACTTTATTCCTCAATTTCACCTTTTATTGTAAAAGATAAATGCAAACTTCATCATCCAAACAACAAACTCATTCCATAAACCAGTCTAAATAACAGGCTGACAAAAGACAAAACATAGATCAGCAACCTAAGAGCCAGACTTGTTTACAATATATTATATCTCTGGTGAGCACAAGGGAGAAATGTAATATTGTTTAGAAAAGTGATGCGTGTGAGCTAAGCTAACAGCAGCTAAATTCTTTATGATGGCAGCCATGTTTGTTTATGTTAGACAAGTGAAAAATTAGGGCCTAATCCCAGAATGCCACTCACTAAGTAAATAAAGTCAAAGATGACTGCACCCATTGCCTGAAAAATATCAACTTAGTTTGGCTCCTTTTCAGCATATTACAAATCTTCGATGTACGGTACTTGTTACAGTGTATACAAGAACCGGAGCACATGACTTGACAAGTCATTTATTGTTTTCGACAAATCACAAAGCAAATACAATGTTATCACCTCACAGATCATCACCCCAAATAAGATCTGGTGCAACCAATTACCTTCAGAAATCACAGAATTAGTTAAATAAAGTCCACCTGTGTGCAATCTAAGTGTCACATGATCTCAGTATATATACACCTGTTCTGAAAGGCCCCAGAGTCTGCAACACCACCAAGCAAGCGACACCACGAAGACCAAGGAGCTCCAAGTACAAATCAGGGTTGGGTTCTAAAAAAATATCCGAAACTTTGAACATCCCACGGAGCACCATTAAATCCATTATCAAAAAATGGAATGAATATGGCACCACAACAAACCTGCCAAGAGAGGGCTGCCCACCAAAACTCACAGACCAGGCAAGGAGGGCATTAATCAGAGAGGCAACAAAGAGACCAAAGATAACCCTGAAGGAGCTGCAAAGTTCCACAGTGGATATTGGAGTATCTGTCCCGAGGAGATTTTTAAGGCGTACACTCCACAGAGCTGGGCTTTATGGAAGAGTGGCCAGAAAAAGCCCTTGCTTAAAGAAAAAAATAAGCAAACACTGTTGGTGTTTGCCAAAAGGCATATGGGAGACTCCCCAAACATATGGAAGAAGGTACTCTGGCCAGATAACACTAAAATTGAGCTTTTTGGCCATCAAGGAAAACGCTATGTCTGGCGCAAACCCAACACCTCTCATCACCCTGAGAACATCATCCCCACAGTGAAGCATATTGGTGGCAGCATCATGCTGTGGGGATGTTTTTCATCGGCAGGGACTGGAAAACTGGTCAGAGTTGAAGGATTGATGGATGGTGCTAAATACAGGGAAATTCTTGAAGGAAACCTTTTTGTCTTCCAGAGATTTGAGACTGGGACGGAGGTTCACCTTCCAGCAGGACAATGACCCTAAGCATACTGCTAAAACAACACTCGAGTGATTTAAGGGGGAACATTTAAATGTCTTGGAATGGCCTAGTCAAAGCCTAGACCTCAATCCAATTGAGAATCTGTGGTATGACTTAAAGATGGCTGTACACCAGCGGAACTCATCCAACTTGAAGGACCTGGAGCAGTTTTGCATTGAAGAATGGGCAAAACTCCCAGTGGCTAGATGTGCCAAGCTTATAGAGACATACCCCAAGAGACTTGCATCTGTAATTGCTGCAAAAGGTGGCTCTACAAAGTATCGACTTTGGGGGGGTGAATAGTTATGCACACTCAAGTTTTCAGTTTTTTTGTCTTATTTCTTGATTGTTTCACCCCAAAAAATATTTTGCTTCTTCAAAGTGGTAGGCATGTTGTGTAAATCAAATGATACAAACACCCAAAAAATAAATTTAATTTCCAGGTTGTAAGGCAACAAAATAAGAAAAATGCCAAGGGGGGTGAATACTTTCGCAAGCTACTGTACCAGCCTACTGCCTAGCCTTACCGTAGCGCGACAGCTAAATAGGCATGAAACCATTTAAGGTAGGTTTGTGGGGGGGATAATTTCATTTGTGGGTGGTTTTCAAGTCCATGGGGGGTATAAATAAAGGTATCGTGGGGGGATATGATGCAGGAAATATTACTATGATGGGGGATTTATCAATAAATGGGGGCAAACATAGGATAAGTTAAATAAAAATTAAAGCCCTGGAAAGGGGGTGTCTGAGCCGGCAACCCTGAGGTACCATAGTTGCAATCTGATGCCACGTTCAAAACAACTGGAAATAGGAACTGGTCTATGGTCTACTTCGTATGTGAATTAATAAGGAGGTGGAACACACCTCAATTCAAACTGTTGTTAGAAAGTAATTTGAAATTGACAAGTTGAAACAGCCTACAGATAATTAGTAGGCAGCTGCCTTGGTTTGAGGACAGCACGGGTTAACTATTCTGTTGCGTAACAATCACATTGTGGAGTGCATTCTGACATCACACACATAAAAAAACTCACACTAGGGCGATATTTGGAACTCACACTGAAAAGGTTAGATAATATCCCAAATTTCACCCGTGGCCTATCACCTATATAGTGCACTACTTTTGACCAGGACCCACGCGGCTTAGTTAAAAAGTAGTGCACTACTGTATGTAGGGAATAGGTTGGCATTTGGGACACAATATATTTCGGTACATTCTGCTTGGTTGTATATTCTTCTGGTAAAGTGGGCCAGACAACATTTATTCTTTTATGCTATTTTTAGAAACAAAAGGCACTATATGGGCCATTTCCCTTTGTTCTTTGTTGTTGTTGTTTCTTCTTCTATGGAAATATGGATGCACTCTTCCTCTAATACAATGAAGATATACATTTTTAAAGCCCTTGAACCTCCATTTGAAATAGAGAAAATCCACAAAATGGATGAAAGAAAGGAACAGGTGCTTTAACCCCAATCGGCAGCTCTCTCCTATGCCTCCAGGTACTGAATTAATAAGCAGTTCAGAGAGAGGCCTGAAATAGCTGAGGAGAGACCACATGAACCAAGACAAAAATCAGTGGACAACACTTTCCTCCTGAGTAGTGGAGAAACACCACTACAGCTCCAGCATCATAGGGGTTGGCCTGTCAGAATAGAAAACAATAGACCGGAAGAAAAATAAATGACCATCATCCTCTACTGCCAGCTGTGTTTTGCAATCTCTCTACACCATACAAGTGTAGGAGATTAATTTAACCACTTTTTCACAGAAGGAAAAGTTATTGCAGCAACAGGAAATATGAATTATTGTGTGGATTATAATGAATGGACATTTTTATAGGGGTTGACAAATGTTTTGGTTAGGGCAAAGGAAGTCTGACATTTTAAATAGAAAAGTACAAACTTCAGAAGCCTTTTTAACCTTTCTGGCGCAGGCGTTCCGCTAGCGACCCACCTCGACAACATCCGGTGAAATTGCAGAGCGCCAAATTCAAAATACAATAAACGCAATATTAAACATTCATGATAGTACAAGCGTCATACATGATTCTTTAGCTTAGAATCTTGGCAATCTAACCGCATCGTTGGATTTCAAAAAGGCTTTACAGCGAATACATTCCAAGTTTGCATTTCCTGCAGTCAAATCAATCAAATTTAAGATCCTGCCTATTTTTTTGACATCTCAAAGAGACACTATATGATACACAATCAGTTAAACTGTAACCAGTTAGAAGATAATAGAATAGAAACAAGCTAATGAACTGAGAGTGCTGCTATACACATTTCTGCAGATTGGGAGACTAAAAACCTGCATACCTCCAGGCTTTCGTACAAATAGCATCCCTGCAGTGAACAGATTTTGTGAATCTACAGCAACTAAGATTGTCTCCTTCACATCTGCCATACCAAGAAATGTTCTGCTTTCACAATCTCTCAGAAAGGAGGCTCCTCCTTTGTTATACGCTATTGAAGCTCTTCTTGCACTACAAAGTGTTGCCACCTCTGCAAGGTTTCTACCGTTTTACTTTCCAAAGGAAATAAAAAACAAAAACATGAAACTATCTTTATCTATGCTTCACTTTGAGATGTTCATTGTTTATTGTAATCCTCCTACCTTTTGTTCTGCTGTTTTATAAACTAACGTATAAATTGTTGAAATCCTAGTCCTTTTGTATTTTAACTCCAGGTAGGGACTGGTGATGCTGTGTATCATAAAGGATGTTGAATACTAATAGTGACACATAATACCAGACAGTTTAACAGTTTGACTGACATTTCTGATTCATATAGGGACAAACCATAACTAAAGTCAATGCATCTGAGTAAGGAGTACAATAGAATAAGGAAACAACACATAAAATGTCCTTGAGAGGTATTACATGGCAACAAATTAGTATAGATTTTCCAAACCAGAGAATGAACTGGGGCAATGTATCGAGTGTATTGTCTGTCGATGCTGGTGACTGCAAATGTGCTATTTTGCCCTATGAATAGAATGGTCATATCTTTACTGATTTTCAATCTAATACATGACCCAAGGCTCAATGGCCTCTGTAGTTCATGTTCTCTCTCAGCAATATAAGGTAGCATCAAATAATATGTAAAACATAAATGGTAACTGAACGTTGACTACTTTGTGAGAGTGTTAAATGTTTTTAGTCAGGTTGTTATTTTGGTAACATTGTCTATTTTGTCCCTCAACAGATGGATGGTTTAATGATTCCTTCTGTGCTCTCTCCTCTCTTTCTTCTCTCTCTATCCCTCTCTCCCACCTCCCTTTCTTTCAGTGTTGGTGATGATCTCGCACAACTCATGCTGTTTCCTCTCTCTACTGAGTTTACCTTGATCTATCTGCTCTGCTCAACCAGAGGTCTGGCAGGGAGATCAAAGTTCACAAGCCTATGATTAAACCTAATTTTATGCTGAAACCTGGGCCTCGTTCTTCAATAGAACCCCCCTTATCCACCACCATCCATTCCATCCCACTCTCACTACACCCGCTTACGACATGAAAGGGTGAAAAGTATTTTCTGTTCCTGATCAGATCAAGAAAACCTTTAATCTTGTTAAGCATCGACTGAAAGACATGCTGTTGCAATGTCCGTTACATTTCTCCTCAACAGTCCGATTCTACTGCAGTTACTGCTATATTGTTCTGTTAGAATGATCACTCTCTATCTCTATCATGTCCCCAAGCAGCATTTCACAACCCATCCTTTCCTGCAAGGCAGCCTTCCAACCAGTAGTTTCGAAATTAATTTAATTCACTCTATCTATACATACACACACACACACACTCTAAGCTTCTATTATCTCTGAAAAACAGCCACCAACTCCTGGATTGGGTTTCCTGACGGTCAAGTTGCTAGGGTTAACATTTAAGATGAAGGCCTTTTTGGCCCCAACTAGCCACTGTGAAAACACATTACACTCCTTTTCTCATTTCAACAGTGCACAGCTTGACTTATCCAATTTCTTAAACTATTTATTTCCAGAAAGCAAGTCCTTCATGAGAACTGTTCATGTACTTGAAGAGTGTGAGGAGGCATATCTACTGTACAGTCCTCCGCACAGCCTTCAACCTTTAGTCAGACACTATAGTGGTTTAAATGTTACACCATGTTCTTCCATTCTGTTTAAAAGTCACAGGTGGCAGCTGATTGAAGTTTAGATAGTCTCAGTCTTAGGTATCTTCAGTCTGTAGGTGTACAGGAAATTCTAATCAAAGCTAAAGTTAAACTAACGGTCTAAGGACACCTTGGTTACACAAGCAAAGTCTTGTGGATCCCCATTATTAGGATCCCCTAGCTGTTGCCAAGGTGGCAGCTACTCTTCCTGGCATTCAAACAGACATAAAACATTACATCAAACAAAACATTGTGCAATACTGGGGTGGATTGGCCACCTGGCAATTCTGTCAAATGCCAGATGGACTGGACCATTTTTATGTAAGGTGGGCTGGTCGAAATTAACACAAAAACAAAAATCTATAAAAAATGTCAAATTAAGAAGGTGACACAGCGGTGGCCCATGGGCCTAATAAAATATATATTTTTTGGTTTTGGTGCAATTTCTTTGTAGTTACTTGTAATTGCCAAAATAATGGAAACACTTAAGTGCGGAAAACAAAGTATATTCAAAGTAGGTGCTTCCACACATGTATGGTTCCTGAGTTAATGAATCAACTAATATCCCATCATGCTTAGGGCCATGTATAAAAATGCTGGGCAGCCATGGTAACCATTATTTTGGCTACCATGGCTATGCCCCGATAAGATGACAATGCCCCCATCCACAGGGCACGAGTGGTCACTGAATGGTTTTATGAGCATGAAAACGATGTAAACCACATGCAATGTCCGTCTCAGTCACCAAATCTGAACCCAATTGAATACTTCTGGAGCAGCGCCTGAGACATCATTTCCATCAACAAAACACCAAATATTGAATTCCTTGTGAAAGAATGGAGTTGCATCCCTCCAATAGAGTTCCCGACACTTGTAGAATCCATGTTAAGGTGCATTGAAGCTGTTCTGTCTCGTGGTGGCCTAACACCATATTAAGACACTGTATGTTGGTGTTTCCTTTATTTTGGCAGTTGCCTGTATAATGAGTCTTGGGCTGATCAGTGGGCCAGGATGGCCCGCTCAGGAATTTTGATAGGCTGAGGTGCTCACACTGCCCAACCCTGTGCTTTGACCTCTTTCTCCCCTCTCTCTCCAGATGAAATCTCGCGTCTTGTGACGGCCGGCCGCCCAACAACCTGCCCGCTTGACCCTATCCCCTCCTCTCTTCTCCAGACCATTTCCGGAGACCTTCTACCTTACCTCACCTCGCTCATCAACTCATCCTTGACCGCTGGCTACGTCCCTTCCGTCTTCAAGAGAGCGAGAGTTGCACCCCTTCTGAAAAAACCTACACTCGATCCCTCCGATGTCAACAACTACAGACCAGTATCCCTTCTTTCTTTTCTCTCCAACTCTTGAACGTGCCGTCCTTGGCCAGCTCTCCTGCTATCTCTCTCAGAATGACCTTCTTGATCCAAATCAGTCAGGTTTCAAGACTAGTCACTCAACTGAGACTGCTCTTCTCTGTATCACGGAGGCGCTCCGCACTGCTAAAGCTAACTCTCTCTCCTCTGCTCTCATCCTTCTAGACCTATCGGCTGCCTTCGATACTGTGAACCATCAGATCCTCCTCTCCACCCTCTCCGAGTTGGGCATCTCCGGCGCGGCCCACGCTTGGATTGCGTCCTACCTGACAGGTCGCTCCTACCAGGTGGCGTGGCGAGAATCTGTCTCCTCACCACGCGCTCTCACCACTGGTGTCCCCCAGGGCTCTGTTCTAGGCCCTCTCCTATTCTCGCTATACACCAAGTCACTTGGCTCTGTCATAACCTCACATGGTCTCTCCTATCATTGCTATGCAGACGACACACAATTAATCTTCTCCTTTCCCCCTTCTGATGACCAGGTGGCGAATCGCATCTCTGCATGTCTGGCAGACATATCAGTGTGGATGACGGATCACCACCTCAAGCTGAACCTCGGCAAGACGGAGCTGCTCTTCCTCCCGGGGAAGGACTGTCCGTTCCATGATCTCGCCATCACGGTTGACAACTCCATTGTGTCCTCCTCCCAGAGCGCTAAGAACCTTGGCGTGATCCTGGACAACACCCTGTCGTTCTCCACCAACATCAAGGCGGTGGCCCGTTCCTGTAGGTTCATGCTCTACAACATCCGCAGAGTACGACCCTGCCTCACACAGGAAGCGGCGCAGGTCCTAATCCAGGCACTTGTCATCTCCCGTCTGGATTACTGCAACTCGCTGTTGGCTGGGCTCCCTGCCTGTGCCATTAAACCCCTACAACTCATCCAGAACGCCGCAGCCCGTCTGGTGTTCAACCTTCCCAAGTTCTCTCACGTCACCCCGCTCCTCCGCTCTCTCCACTGGCTTCCAGTTGAAGCTCGCATCCGCTACAAGACCATGGTGCTTGCCTACGGAGCTGTGAGGGGAACGGCACCTCAGTACCTTCAGGCTCTGATCAGGCCCTACACCCAAACAAGGGCACTGCGTTCATCCACCTCTGGCCTGCTCGCCTCCCTACCACTGAGGAAGTACAGTTCCCGCTCAGCCCAGTCAAAACTGTTCGCTGCTCTGGCACCCCAATGGTGGAACAAACTCCCTCACGACGCCAGGACAGCGGAGTCAATCACCACCTTCCGGAGACACCTGAAACCCCACCTCTTCAAGGAATACCTAGGATAAAGCAATCCTTCTGCCCCCCCCCCCCCCTTAAAAGATCTAGATGCACTATTGTAAAGTGGCTGTTCCACTGGATGTCATAAGGTGAATGCACCAATTTGTAAGTCGCTCTGGATAAGAGCGTCTGCTAAATGACTTAAATGTAATGTAAATGTAAATGTGCGGTCGCGTAAACTCAGTAACTCAAATTCAAAGTCAAACGAGGCATCAGCAAATAGACCTGCTCTGACTCTGTCATCAGTTAGACAAGATCATGGATCGTAGAAAGAGAAATGGGTGCCTATAAAATAGAAAGAGCACATTCTACATTTTCACCTATTTTTGGTCAAACCGTAAAGTGCTTTATCCTCATGAGTCCTGTAACGAAAGTGTGTGCCCTGTGGGCCCCTGTGCCTGTTTCGCTGGGGCCTGTGACAGTAATGAGCGAGCCAATCTACTCTCCCCTCATATGCCTCAAGAGAAAAATGTGTTCTGATTGTATAATAATTATGGAAAAAATACAGCTTTGAAAGCTTTGTCTCCTTGTCCCTGTGAAAGCTCAGTAACAACTATTTTTACAACCAAGCTTTTTGATATGGCTTTGAGATATGGAGAGGTACACCCGCCATTGCGAGGGCATAGGCCTATAGGTCTCATGGGTAGTAGCCTAAAACTGTGTTTTTAGGACATTATATTGACTGAATACATAGCTACTAGCAGTGGGTATTATACTGAGTCCAAGCCATCTAGTTAATCGATAAGAGTCTAAGCTATTTGATTTTGAATGTTAGGACCCCTTTAAGTATAGAAAAATACATAACAATTATTTGATAAAACATTGATTTTGGCCTTACTGCTATTATCCCATAGAAACGCATTGAATAACAGATTCATACGTGGGAAAAGAAAAACAGTTCAAAAATGTATCAAAAGGATGTTTCTTTTGAGTCTGTCCCATATCTGAGACAGAAAGATCAGGAAATTGGCAGTGTGCGCAATGATGTGGGCTGGTGTGAATAAAATGCCTAGGGCCGAATTCTTGTCCCAGTCCGCCCTTGGTGCAATATACAAATTGACATCGCACCACTATTACATTTCAATATTACAATACTACATTAGAGAGAGTGTGTGTGTGTGTGTGTGTGTGTGTGTGTGTGTGTGTGTGTGTGTGTGTGTGTGTGTGTGTGTGTGTGTGTGTGTGTGTGTGTGTGTGTGTGTGTGTGTGTGTGCGTCCCATAGGGCTCTGGTGAAAGTATTGCAGTATATAGGGAATATGGTGCGATTTGGGAGGCATCCTGTGAGATGTGGGGCTTTTGGAGCTTTTACGGCCATGTCTTGTAAACCAAAATACTTTCTGGCAACTCCATCCATCAGCTGAAAACATCCTTTATGGACTGAAGAAAATACTTCAACATTGCTGGGCTGTTCTTTTTCCCTCCAGTCTACAGTGTTTTATCTAACCAACGAGGTCGTAAAGTCGTAATGTGGTACTAAAGAGCAACAGTCTGAAGTGAAGAGGTGGAAAGGGGTCTGTCTAGCAGTAATAACCTGATACGCCTACTTCAACTAAATGACCTATGCCGCTAAACACATTCTGAGCTGCTCTGAGAACTGCCCTTGTCTGCGCACATTTGCGCTGACATTCTTTCTCTTCGCCAGGATAAATTGACAACCACTAAACTAAAGGTCACCCACAAAATCATCTCTCTCTGTAATACAGAGTGCTCTCTCTTCCTCTCTCTCGGTCTCTCTCTCTCTCTCTCCCTGTATCTCTCCGTCTACGTTCTCTCGACCCGCAGTAAAAAAGCTAGCAGGGACAGGTTGTTTATGGCAACACAAATCCTAAATGATGGCTTTTACGATAAGCCTCAAAAAGGCTGATTTCAGCGTTTTAAGCATTTGCTTATTCATCGCCTACATTATGCATCAGATGCTGCTTTCGCCTTCCGCTCCTCTCCTCCCCTCCTTCACCACCCACATCAGTTCAATGGGTTCGGCATCCAGGTAGAATTAGAAATAAAGTTTTCTCTTTCTGTTGCCTTGATTTGCAAACGAATGACAGGGGATCTGGCAGGCAGTAGCTACAGTTGAAGTCGGAAGTTTACATACACTTAGGTTGGAGTCATTAAAACTAGTTTTTCAACCCCTCCACAAATTTCTTGTTAACAAACTATAGTTTTGGCAAGTCGGTTAGGACATCTACTTTGTGCATGACACAAGTCATTTTTCCAACAATTGTTTACAGACAGTTTATTTCACTTAAAACTTAAAAAATACTCAAGTATAAACACCATGGGACCACACAGCCATCATACCACTCATGAAGGAGATGCGTTCTGTCTCCTAGAGATGAACGTACTTTGGTGCGAAAAGTGCAAATCAATCCCAGACAACAGCAAAGGACCTTGTGAAGGTACAAAAGTATCTATATCCACATTAAAACAAGTCCTATATCGACATAACCTGAAAGGCCGCTCAGCAAGGAATAAGCCACTGCTCCAAAACCGCCATAAAAAAGCCAGACTACGGTTTGCAACTGCACATGGGGACAAAGATTGTACTTTTTGGAGAAATGTCCTCTGGTCTGATGAAACAAAAATAAAACTGTTTGGCCATAATGACCATTGTTATGTTTGGAGGAAAAAGGGGGGGCTTGCAAGCCGAAGAACACCATCCCAACCGTGAAGCACGGGGGTGGCAGCATCATGTTGTGGGGTGCTGTGCTGAAGGAGTGTCACGTTCCTGACCTATTTATGTTAGTTTTTGTGTGTTAGTTGGTCAGGACGTGAGGTTGGGTGGGCATTCTATGTTATCTGTTTCTATGTTGGTTTTGGTTTGCCTGGTATGGCTCTTGATTAGAGGCAGGTGGTTTGCGTTTGCCTCTAATTAAGAGTCATATTTAGGTAGGGCATTCTCACTGTTTGTTTGTGGGTGATTGTCTCCTGTGTCCGTATGTCTGTTCGTACCACATGGGACTGTAGCGTTTGTTTGTTTCGTTTCGTTTCGATGTCGTCTGTTTTCCTGTACGTAAGTTTATGTTTAGTTATGTAAGTTTATGTTCAGGTTGCGTCAACGTCGTTTTCTTATTTTGTAGTTTGGAAAGTGTTTTGTTTCGTGTGCCATCGTAATTTATAATAAAGATGGCTTATTTCCCTGAGCCTGCGTTTTGGTCTGAAGATCCTTCTCTCCTCACCTCTTCCGAGGATGAGGAGAGCGTCACCCGTTACAGAATCACCCACCAAGCTAAGACCAAGCGGCAAAGGGAAACTAAACGGAGTAAGGGACAGGAGAGAAAGGATTTCTGGACATGGGAGCAAATAATGAATGGAGAAGGTCCCTGGGCTAAGGCAGGAGAAAATCGCCGTCCCAAAGCTGAGCTGGAGGCACGGAGGAGAGCAGAGGCTACCGGGGAGAGGAACCGGAGCTATGAGGGAACGCGTCTGGCACGGAAGCCAAAAAAGCCCGTGAGTAATTCCCAAAAATTTCTTGGGGGGGGGCTAGGAGATAGTGGGCCAAGGGCAGGTAGGAGACCTGCGCCCACTTCCCAGGCTTACCGTGGAGAGCGGGAGTACGGGCAGGCGCCGTGTTACGCAGTAGAGCGCACGGTGTCTCCTGTACGAGTGCATAGCCCAGTGCGGGTTATTCCACCTCCCCGCACTGGGAGGGCTAGATTGGGTATTGAGCCAGGTGTCATGAGGCCGGCTCAACGCGTCTGGTCTCCAGTGCGTCTCCTCGGGCCGGCATACATGGCACCTGCCTTACGCATGGTTTCCCCGGTTCGCCTACATAGGCCGGTGCGGGTTATTCCACCTCCCCGCACTGGTCGGGCAACCGGGAGCATTCAACCAGGTAAGGTTGGGCAGGTTCAATGCTCAAGAGTGCCAGTACGCCTCCACGGTCCGGTATTTCCGGCACCACCTCCCCGCCCCAGCCTAGTACCTACAGTGTATACACTACGCACTAGGCTACCAGTGCGTATCCTGAGCCCTGTTCCTCCTCCACGCACTCTCCCTGTAGTGCGTGTATCTAGCCCGGTGCCTCCAGTTCCGGCCCCACGCACTAAGCTACCAGTGCGTCTCCAGAGCCCTGTACAAACTGTATCTTCTCCCCCTACTAATCCTGATGTGTTTGTCCTCAGCCCGGCGTCACCAGTGCCGGTACCACGCATCAGGGACAGAGTAGGCTTTGAGAATACAGTGTGCCCTGTTCCTGCTCCCCGCACTAGTAGGAAGGTGCTTGTCATTAGCACGGTGCCTCCAGTTCTGGCACCACGCACCAGGTCTACAGTGCGCCATATCCGGCCAGAGCCATCCGTCTCCCCAGCGCCATCTGAGCCATCCGTCTCCCCAGCGCCATCTGAGCCATCCGTCTCCCCAGCGCCATCTGAGCCATCCGTCTCCCCAGCGCCATCTGAGCCATCCGTCTCCCCAGCGCCGTCTGAGCCATCCGTCTGCCAGGAGCCTGCAAAGCCGCCCGTCTGCCATGAGCCTGCAAAGCCGCCCGTCTGCCATGAGCCTACAGAGCCGTCAGCCAGACAGGAGCCGCTAGAGCCATCAGCCAGACAGGAGCCGCTAGAGCCGTCAGCCAGACAGGATCTGCCAGAGCCGCCAACCAGACAGGATCTGCCAGAGCCGCCAACCAGACAGGATCTGCCAGAGCCGCCAACCAGACAGGATCTGCCAGAGCCGCCAACCAGACAGGATCTGCCAGAGCCGCCAACCAGACAGGATCTGCCAGAGCCGCCAGCGAGCCATGAGCAGCCAGAGCCGTCAGAGCGCCATGAGCAGCCAGAGCCGTCAGAGCGCCATGAGCGTCGAGAGCCGTCAGAGCGCCATGAGCGTCGAGAGCCGTCAGAGCGCCATGAGCGTCGAGAGCCGTCAGCCTGCCATGAGCGTCGAGAGCCGTCAGCCTGCCATGAGCGTCGAGAGCCGTCAGCCTGCCATGAGCGTCGAGAGCCGTCAGCCTGCCATGAGCGTCGAGAGCCGTCAGCCTGCCATGAGCGTCGAGAGCCGTCAGCCTGCCATGAGCGTCGAGAGCCGTCAGCCTGCCATGAGCGTCGAGAGCCGTCAGCCAGCCATGAGCATCGAGATTCGTCAGTCAGCCATGAGCTGTCCTTCAGCCTGAAAAGGCTGGATACCCAGAACTGCCCATCAGTCCAGAGCTGTCTCTCTGTCCGGAGCTGCCTTTCAGTCCGGAGTTGCCCCTCTATCCTAATCTCCCTCTCTATCTTCATCTATCTCTATATTCTTATCTATCCCTCTTTCTTGATTTATCTCTCTGTCCCGGTGTTGTCCCTATTAGATATGTTGTTAAGGGAATTTTGTGGGGGTCAAAAGAGGGTGGACATTCTTGGAGGGAGGAAGTTAGGATGGATTATGGTGGGGTGGGAACCGCGCCCCGAGCCTGAACCACCACCGTGGTTAGATGCCCACCCAGACCCTCCCCTAGACTTTGTGCTGGTGCGTCCGGAGTTCGCACCTTGTGGGGGGGGTACTGTCACGTTCCTGACCTATTTATGTTAGTTTTTGTGTGTTAGTTGGTCAGGACGTGAGGTTGGGTGGGCATTCTATGTTATCTGTTTCTATGTTGGTTTTGGTTTGCCTGGTATGGCTCTTGATTAGAGGCAGGTGGTTTGCGTTTGCCTCTAATTAAGAGTCATATTTAGGTAGGGCATTCTCACTGTTTGTTTGTGGGTGATTGTCTCCTGTGTCCGTATGTCTGTTCGTACCACATGGGACTGTAGCGTTTGTTTGTTTCGTTTCGTTTCGATGTCGTCTGTTTTCCTGTACGTAAGTTTATGTTTAGTTATGTAAGTTTATGTTCAGGTTGCGTCAACGTCGTTTTCTTATTTTGTAGTTTGGAAAGTGTTTTGTTTCGTTTCGTGTGCCATCGTAATTTATAATAAAGATGGCTTATTTCCCTGAGCCTGCGTTTTGGTCTGAAGATCCTTCTCTCCTCACCTCTTCCGAGGATGAGGAGAGCGTCACCCGTTACAAGGAGGGACTGGTGTACTTCACAAAATAGATGGCATCATGAGAAGGAAAATTATCTGGATATATTGAAGCAACATTGCAGGACATCAGTCAGGAAGTTAAAGCTTGGTCGCAAATGGGTCTTCCAAATGGACAATGACCCCAAGCATACTTCCAAAGTTGTGGCAAAATGGCTTATGGACAACAAAGTCAGGGTATTGGAGTGGCCATCACAAAGCCCTGACCTCAATCCTATACAAAATGTGTGGGAAGAACTGAAAAGGTGTGTGCGAGCAAGGAGGCATACAAACCTGACACAGTTACGCAAGTTTGTTTCTAAGGCGTCAACCTGCCGACGCGTTCACGTGACACGTACACGTCATGTAGACGTGGTGTTCACGTCGCATCACGTGTCACTGACACGTCACGTGTAAGTTTCTTATGAATGATCTTACCGTGAACGCCTAGAAAACGTCTACACGCGTTACGTGTTAGTTTAAGTGTCTGTTTAGTTCATCAATTTCATTTGTCGATTTAGCTAAAATAGGCCTATCATCGCAATGCAAAAATTATTAGGATAATTGATATCACACCCACCATTACTGTGTAGATATGTCTATTTCTCGCAACAATACAAACCCAAGGGCTTCTTGGTAGCCTAGTGGTTAGATTGTTGCGCCAATAACCAAAAATTTGCAAGATCAAAACCCAAAGCTGAGAATAAACTTTTTTGTTGTTGTTTTGCCTGAGCAAGGCAGTTTATCCACTATTCCCCAGGCGACGAATACGTGCATTTCGAATAAGGCAGCCCCCCGCACCTCTCTGATTCAGAGAGGTTGGGTTCAATGCGGAAGACACATTTCAGTTGAATGCATTCAGTTGTACAACTGACTAGGTATCCCCCTTTCCTTTTCTTTGTTGGAGGTAGCTTAGGTCTCTAGTGGCGCATTCAAAACAACTCAGAAGTCGGCAATCTCTGACTTCCAACTTCAGTGCGTTCAAGACAACTGGGAACTCTGAAAGTCTGTCTACTCACCTATCGAAGGTCTTGCGCAGCCTTAACATCACATGAAAATGTGGTTGGTTTATTAAATGCTCTGCAATGTAGAACTATGTCTTATGCAAAATACCCAAAAAATTGAATCGGTATGGGTCTATGCATCGACCAAACAGCTTAACAGATAAAAATATTTATTATTCAGGAGCATCCCATTGAATCAGGCTATTCATTTCAGTGCAGTTGACTTATGCATATCCTTAAACTAAACAGAACTGAAAACAGATTTGATGCACATGAAGACCTATATTCAATCTGGAATTGACAAACAAAAGCCTGACTAGGATCCCGACTTGCCCCCACGTCACATTTATTACCAATTAGGCTAGATGTATTCCAATTAATTTGCATAGGCTAACCATTGCGATTAAATGTTATTTACCATCTGATTTTAATGAATAAATAGGCATCAGGGTAAACATAATATCATTACAATGCCCCCCCCCCCCCCCCCCACACACACACATTAATGTTACTTACCTTACAAAGTGAGCTAATTTCCATTTATATTTTTTTGGTACGTATGTCAATTTACTTTCAGATTTTTTTGTGGCAATCATAGACTGAAATACAGCATTCTGGTATGTGGAATAGAGAGGATGTGGGTATTGTGTGGATGGGAGTTTCTGCCTGTCACTTGTTTTTCAACAGGTAGTGGACTCGAAGAGGGCCCAGGCGCTCCTGCCCTCTTTGTGCTGAGTGTTTGCAGTGCTAGTGTTTTTAGCTAATCTGTGCAGCTCACATTATGTGCCCAGTATGATCGTTTTCTTGCTCTTTCTTAGCAGATAATGACAACATGACAACAGTAGCTGTAGATGATGTAATGAAAAGTTGGAGGGTGGTTGGTAATGGAGGACATCAGGTGGATCCATTGGGCAGAACCCCTAGGTCCTGGAGAACAGGAGCAGAGTAAAGGGAACAGGGTAGGAGACAGATGTAAACGAGCAAACACACAGGTTACATGATTATCAGGTATGTAAAAATACAGTTATTGAATGATTTAATTGAAATGTTTGATTAGACATGCAATAATGTTAATGGCAGACAGAAAATAAAGGATACCTGTCTAATTTTTGATGTCAGTGGGGTTGGTAAGGGATGGTCCCTGGAAAAGATAGAGAGATGAGTTGTGAGAGAAAGTCCAGGTTGGTGTCATGACCACTGGAGTCCTACACCTTAACAGTACCTACCAGGAAGTGGTGGTTACTTAACGTGACCCAGTGGTTAGCCTTGAGATTGACTATGTGGAGAAACCCCTGGGCCAGTGTTGGTACTGCTGACAGCATGGCGATGCCGCCCACCACGAGGCAGCAAATGCAAATAGTTATCATCTGAGATTTTTATATTTCACCTTAACAAATGTTGACCCCAGCTTGGAGCGAAAGAGCACAAAGCTTTCCCGGGTCTCGCCTTCCTTTTGTCCTTCTTCCAAGCCAAGTCATTCACCCAGATGTCGAAGCACTTTGTCCACTTGATTCTTCTTAGGTGGCTCTCCTTCTCATGCGCCCTGTCCATTCTCAGTCTCACCTTGATTGATAATAGAAATAAATGCAATGCTTATATATCTCTTGGACGGCCAGAAAATAAATTAACAGGGAACAATTTTTACCTGGTCAAAACCTCCACATCCTTCTCAGTCCGTGCCTGAAGGGGGTCTTTGAAGGCGTTCTGATCTGGTTCGACAACTTACACCACATCAGGTGGAGTATCAGTGACCTCAAAGTATATTATACAAAAACAGCAAAAGAAAAACACTAAGTCAGTCAAAAAAATAAATTCTACAGTATATTCTACGTAGGCAATATTACCATAATGTTATATACAATTGCATTGTTTTCGTCAGTTAATCCCTTCTCATTCATGTAAACCATTAGCAACCTAGCCTAACTCTGTTACCTTACTTACAATGGGGGAAATACCAACCAGTTTTTGACTCAGTTAAAACTGCCTTCAAATATCACCAAACTCATGGACTATGTATTTAACCATGTTACCTCAATATTTTGAGTGATATTGCATTTTTGCACATTACATACCTGAATTAATAGGGTAAAATTATGAGACGGAGAAACGTTCGTTTTCAGAACTAACGTTAGTCATTCTCCATAATGAAGAAGAAATGTTAAATATCTCACTTCATTGACGTCACAGCTCCCCTAGCGGCAGTAATTATATACATACATTAAATGCAAATACCTGGGAGGCAAAATAAACAAAATAAAATATCACAAATATGACCATACACATGGCATATGTTTGAGTACCACCTTGACATTTCTGATCTGCTTGCCTCAATAAATTAATACAAGAACATTAGTAGCCAGGATTAGCTATTTCAAATCAAACTTTGACACATGGACCGAATACAACAAGTGTAGACCTTACCGTGAAATGCTTACTTACAAGCCCTTAACCAACAGTGCAGTTCAAGAAGATTTTGAAAACATATAGTAAAAAATAAGAAGTAACACATAACAATAACATCCATAACACAATATTTTAGTTCTCAGTGTTTATCATGATTTCAGTGGCAAAGCAGAATTTAAAAATCTAAATATGAGGTAAACTCCCAGCAGAGCCCCAAGTCCAATGGGTATATCCTCTGGCGTGTTGATGTTAATGTGCTGATGTTCTCCGTATCCATAGACAGAATGATTTTGCAGTGCATGGTGATCAAACAGGTTTCCTGTTATAATCAATAGAGGTGTATGGAAGGTGAAGTCTGTGAATCAAAAAAAGTGTAATTATACAGATGACTAACAAAACATGCACAAGTCAGTTTTCTTACCTTGGTTTTTGTGGTGGATGTGAATAAAAAAAACTGTTTTGATAATGGTTTTCATACACATACCTTGTCCATAATGTAGAGGCTTATGGTATATCCATTCATTGAAGAGGTAAGGGAGGAGGATGGTAAATGTGATCTGCGTAACATGCCAATAATATTTGACATAACTTTGTATGCTTCCTCGTCTGTATACCTACAGACACAGACAAATAAAGTGAGTAGCTCAGTCATCTGTGCCCAATACAGCTAGCCTTCAACATGTTCTTATAGCCTACGTATTCATATTTGTTGATTGATATCCATTGAATTGTGTCTGGAATTTTCTGGTTTAGAAAGATTTGCACAAATATGAAAAGATAGATGGTATATTGATAGAACAATGTCAATTTAGATCATTCAAGGGACAGATCTTACCTTAAATTGAGATCTTTACATTTTTCAGTTAAGTGCCTGCACCTGCTGTCCTTTCAAATTCAAATCCAAATGTTTCAGTTGGGCAGTTAGGTTCCTGCAAGAACCCCCACCAACTAAGGAGGTTCCTCAATGAACCCCACCTCCTATGGGGTTCTTGGAAAAACCTTTTGGGGGCCATTTTCAATGCCAAGAACCCTGAGGATCTTGTTGAACTCCACATTTTTTGAGTGTACCGCTGTTTTGTTCTGTTCCTTTGGTTCGCATTCGCAGTTTTGTCGGTATTCTAAGCAAAAACTGCTATTCAATATTATTATTTGCATGCATGAATACCTAGGCTACTATTTTCAGCATGCATTAGTATGCATTATTTTTGGTAAGACAGCTGTGTGTACTGTTTGTAATAGGTGAATTGCCCTATCTATCTTGTAGCCTATAGTCATTACCTAAATAGCCTAGCTGTAGGGGGCTGTCCATTGTGCTGCTATAGCACAGCAGAGATAGGCTACAGATTTCAGAAGCACTCAATAATCTTGCAGTCTCTGCATTTTAACTTTGTGTTTATTGTGGTATAGCGTGATTATTTAAACACTTTATCAAACCCAATGACTGAGATTTGTCAATGTAGTGCTTTGGGAACAGCACCAATGCCAAAACCACAATCTTATGGTACATACTATGTGTAACAAAACCCCTTATCCACACCTCATTGTGAACGAAGCTGAGATGAGTTTAACGCTGGGCTGAGACTGTCTCTACTCATTGCTAAGAGAAACACCTCTGCATTTCCTTGTGAAGAAGACTGAGACGATGGGGAAAAACACAGCGACATGTTGACCTGAACGTGCTAATTAAGTAATGGCCAGGGTTGAGTAGGTTACTTTCTAAATGTAATCAAATAGTTACTAGTTACCTGTCCAAAATTGCAATCGGTCATTTTTCGATTACCCATAATCTGATTACTTTCAGTTACTTTCCCCTTTAGAGCTATTGACATGATGGATAAATAATTGTTTACATGCTGCCCATAAACGGATGTTGCATTTTACTTTATGTAGGCTTCTTCTAACCCATTGCTTTCTACTACAGATCATATTACAATTAGGCCAAAGTCTGTCAGATTTCAAGTAATTCCAATTAATTTAATAGCCCTCAGTCTTTAAGAATCGGACTTGGAAATATAGATTGGCCGAATTGTTTTACCTGAGCATAACCTCAAAACTAAGGACCTTTAGCCTACTCTGTTGTTTATGATTTTGTTGCCGTGGAGGACTGATTGGGCTCATTGCTTAGAGTTTAAAAATAAATGCTGCTCTCATTGAATGGCACGCATTGAGCACTACCCAAAAGTGCTATTTGCATGTGAAAAATGAATGCCTTCTGCTGCATTTGCTATAGGCCTATTCAGACCTGGCGCCATGAAAACGTGACTACGGGCGCAGTTGAAATCGGCGAGGCATAATTTTTTTTGCGGGGGGGTTCTTGCATTGGAATAATATTGAATTCTGCGCCAAATTCAAACAACAGAAATCTCATAATTCAAATTTCTCAAACATACAAGTATTAGACACCATTTTAAAGATAAACTTCTCATTAATCCAACCACAGTGTCCGATTTCAAAAAGGCTTTTCGGCGAAAGCACGACATTATGTTGCTATTATGTTCATTATGTTAAGTCAGCACCTAGTCACAGAAAGCATACAGCCATTTTCCAACCAAAGAGAGGAGTCACAAAAAGCAGAAATAGAGATAAAATGAATCACTAACCTTTGATATTCTTCATCAGATGACACTCCCGGGACAACATGTTACACAACGTATGTTTTGTTCGATCAAGTTCATATATATATCCAAAAACCTCAGTTTACATTTGGCTTTGCCTCCAAAACATCCCGTGAATTTGCACAGAGCCACATCAATTTACAGAAATACTCAAATTAAACTTTGATACAAGTATTGTGCATAGAATTATAGATATACTTCTCTTTAACCTGTTTGGGCTAGGGGGCAGCATTTTCACGTTCGGATGAAGAGCGTGCCCAGAGTAAACTTCCTGCTACTCAGGCCCAGATGCTAATATATGCATATTATTAGTAGTATTGGATAGAACACTCTGAAGTTTCTAAAACTGTTTGAATTATGTATGTGAGTATAACAGAACTCATATGGCAGGCGAAAACCTGAGAAAAATCCAACCAGGAAGTGGGAAATCTAAGGTTTGTAGTTTTTCAACTCATTGCCTATCGAATATACAGTGTCTGTGGGGTCATATTGCACTTCCTAAGGCTTCCACTAGATGTCAACAGTCTTTAGAACCTTGTTTGAGGCTTCTACTGTGAAGTGGGTGCGAATGAGAGCTGAATGAGTCAGAGGTCTGGCAGAGTGCATGAGCTGACCACGCGCATTCACGTGCGTTCCATTGCAATTCTAAAGACAAAGGAATTCTTCAATTGGAACATTATTGAAGATTTGTTAAAAACATCCTAAAGATTGATTCTATACATCGTTTGACATGTTTCTACGGACTGTAACGGAACTTTTCGTCTGGACCTAGTCGCGCGTCATGAATTTGGATTTGTGATCTCAAGGCGCGAACAAAAATAAGGTATTTGGACATAATCGAACTAAACAAACATTTATTGTGGAACTGGGATTCTGATGAAGATCATCAAAGGTAAGTGAATATTTATAATGCTATTTCTGACTTCTGTTGACTCCGCAACATGGCTGGTATATGTTTGGCTTGTTTTGGTCTCTGAGCGCCGTTCTCAGATTATTGCATGGTTTTCTTTTTCGAAATCTGACAGAGCGGTTGCATTAACTGATACTTACTGTATGTCATTGCTCAAAAGACATGCAACCCACACACATCATAGCACATACTGTAGAACAGACTAAGCAATCCAAATGTAATCTACAGATGAACGTGTGAATAATCACTGTCCTATAAGAACTGTAAATATAATATTTCTTATTTTTAAAGGCAGTCAAAAATGTGATTTTCCTGTAATATATATGTACTGTATTTCCACACTATGAGGTTAGAATAATACTGTGAAATTGTGAAAATGATGATCATTTTTGTGTAAGAGCTGTTTGGAAAGACTGCCGGAAATTTCAGCCTGTTTTGGTGGGATGGAGATTTGGCCTGCCTGGTGACATCAGAAATTATATGATATTGAGATAAACATGGCTAGATTGGACCTTTAACTTTTGTAGCACTTTTCATTTATGTAATGAAAAGTGAAACAAAAGCTAGTGGTCCAATCCAGCCATGTTTATCTCAATATCATATAATCTCAAAGTGCTTTAAATATTAAAGAGTGAAAGAAAAGACATGCGATTTTGAAAACAAAAACAAATCATTATTGCGTTGATGATGGACGGGACGATCATGACAGGCAGGGTAGTTCATTCGTGGCTTGGAAGGGTTGAGTAAATGAAGTTCAGAGATCAAACAGATGGAGGTTTCAGACCGGTCCAGAGCTGTTCATCAGGGAACCCCGGCACTTGCCATCTCTGAAAGATGCTTCTCTGTAGTAGTCTCTGAAGTCAGACTCAATGGGTCTCCACCAGTACCGATATTTAGCACGCTGGGTGAAGTCACGACAGAAACAAAGGCGCCAGAAAAGCACACTGGACATCAGTCCAGACTAGTCAGCCTTGGAGTTGCAAGAAAACTGCTCAAAACGGTAACTTCAGCATCCTTATCTCAAAAACAAACATCCCCTTACTTTCAATCAAAACATGACCTAGTTAGCTTGCTAAGCTTCTTGATGACAGTGAAATATTATATGGCGAAACCAACTGACTTGCCAGTCATACCATGCTGATAGATAACAAATTAGAAGATAAAAAGATAATTCAAAAATATAATCAAAAATCCCCAAAAATGATTAAATATTTACAAATGTACAGGAGCTCATAGCCTAGGGTATCAAACTCATTCCATGGAGGGCCTAGTGTCTGCAGGTTTTTGGGTTTTTCCTTTCAGTTAAGACCTATACAAGCAGGTGAGGGGAGTTCTTTACTAATTAGTGAATCAATCAAGTACGAGGGAGGAGCTAAAAACCCACAGACACTCGGCCCTCCGTGGAATGAGTTTGACACATATGGCCTAGGCTATTCCAGCGCCATCGCTAAAATGGAATTACTGATAGGACATCTGTCTAATTGTTTAGACACCCTAGACCTAGGTTAAAGAAACCCAGGTTAAGACATAACTCTGAAACATTATTATTCAACACAGACCAGCTTCTGGATTCAGAATGAATGGAGGAGGGTGGACGAAGCACCAAAAAAAGAAGAAAGTTGATTTATGAATGTGTTTTGTAATATTCTGATATAGTTCAACGTAAATAAAGACAGTTGTGTCACAGACTAGTCTGTGCAAGCTTGTTTTTTTGTTGCAAATGGTTGACTGTCTTTCAATTGTTAGCCTCTTCACTCCGGGAGAGCTGTACATGTAACATTACAGGTCTCCCTGAATGAAGTGGCTAGCTACAGCGAGCGAGAGAACTAAACTGGTAACCCGCGAAAATCATCCTAGCATATTTATTTATTTATTTATTTTATTTATTTTATTTATTTATTTAACCTTTATTTAACCAGGTAGGCAAATTGAGAACACGTTCTCATTTACAATTGCGACCTGGCCAAGATAAAGCAAAGCAGTTCGACACATACAACAACACATAGTTACACATGGAGTAAAAACAAACATATAGTCAATAATACAGTGAAAAAAAATAAGTCTATATACAATGTGAGCAAGTGAGGTGAGATAAGGGAGGTGAAGGCAAACAGATATATGTATAAATAAATAAAAATATAAAAAGGCCATGGAGGCGAAGTAAGTACAACACAGCAAGTAAAATAAAAACTAAAAAAAAAACACTGGAATGGTTGGTTTGCATTGGAAGAAAGTGCAAAGTAGAGACAGAAATAATGGGGTGCAAAGGAGCAAAATAAATTAATAAATAAATACAGTAGGTAAAGAGGTAGTTGTTTGTGCTAAATTGTAGATGGGTTATGTACAGGTGCAGTAATCTATGAGCTGCTCTGACAGCTGGTGCTTAAAGCTAGTGAGGGAGATAGGTGTTTCCAGTTTCAGAGATTTTTGTAGTTCGTTCCAGTCATTGGCAGCAGAGAACTGGAAGGAGAGGCGTCCAAAGGAAGAATTGGTTTTGGGGGTGACTAGAGAGATATACCTGCTGGAGCGCGTGCTACAGGTAGGTGCTGCTATGGTGACCAGCAAGCTGAGATAAGGGGGGACTTTACCTAGCAGGGTCTTGTAGATGACCTGGAACCAGTGGGTTTGGCGACGAGTATGAAGCGAGGACCAGCCAACGAGAGTGTACAGGTCGCAGTGGTGGGTAGTATATGGGGCTTTGGTGACAAAACGGATGGCACTGTGATAGACTGCATCCAATTTATTGAGTAGGGTTTTGGAGGCTATTTTGTAAATGACATCACCGAAGTCGAGGATTGGTAGGATGGTCAGTTTTACAAGGGTATGTTTGGCAGCATGAGTAAAGGATGCTTTGTTGCGGAATAGGAAGCCAATTCTAGATTTGACTTTGGATTGGAGATGTTTGATGTGGGTCTGGAAGGAGAGTTTACAGTCTAACCAGACACCTAGGTATTTGTAGTTGTCCACATATTCTAAGTCAGAGCCGTCCAAAGTAGTGATGTTGGAAAGGCGGGCAGGAGCAGGCAGCGATCGGTTGAAGAGCATGCATTTGGTTTTACTTGTATTTAAGAGCAGTTGGAGGCCACGGAAGGAGAGTTGTATGGCATTGAAGCTCGCCTGGAGGGTTGTTAACACAGTGTCAAAAGAAGGGCCAGAAGTATACAGAATAGTGTCGTCTGCGTAGAGGTGGATCAGAGAATCACCAGCAGCAAGAGCGACATCATTGATGTAAACAGAGAAGAGAGTCGGTCCAAGAATTGAACCCTGTGGCACCCTCATAGAGACTGCCAGAGGCCCGGACAACAGACCCTCCGATTTGACACACTGAACTCTATCAGAGAAGTAGTTGGTGAACCAGGCGAGGCAATCATTAGAGAAACCAAGGCTGTCGAGTCTGCCAATGAGGATGTGGTGATTGACAGAGTCAAAAGCCTTGGCCAGGTCAATGAATACGGCTGCACAGTATTGTTTCCTATCGATGGCGGTTACGATATCGTTTATGACCTTGAGCGTGGCTGAGGTGCACCCATGACCAGCTCTGAAACCAGATTGCATAGCGGAGAAGGTGTGGTGTGAATCGAAATGGTCGGTAATCTGTTTGTTGACTTGGCTTTCGAAGACCTTAGAAAGGCAGGGTAGGATAGATATAGGTCTGTAGCAGTTAGGGTCAAGGGTGTCCCCCCCTTTGAAGAGGGGGATAACCGCAGCTGCTTTCCAATCTTTGGGGATCTCAGACGACACGAAAGAGAGGTTGAAGAGGCTAGTAATAGGGGTGGCAACAATTTCAGCAGATAGTTTTAGAAAGAAAGGGTCCAGATTATCTAGCCCGGCTGATTTGTAAGGGTCCAGATTTTGCAGCTCATTAAGAACATCAGCTGACTGTATTTGGGAGAAAGAGAAATGGGGAAGGCTTGGGCGAGTAGCAGAGGGGAGGGCAGTGCTGTTGTCCGGGGTAGGGGTAGCCAGGTGGAAAGCATGGCCAGCCGTAGAAAAATGCTTATTGAAATTCTCAATTATAGTGGATTTGTTGGTGGTGACAGTGTTTCCTATCTTCAGAGCGGTTGGAAGCTGGGAGGAGGTGTTCTTATTCTCCATGGACTTTACGGTGTCCCAGAACTTTTTTGAATTTGTGTTGCAGGAAGCAAATTTCTGCTTGAAAAAGCTAGCCTTGGCTGTTCTAACTGCCTGTGTATATTGGTTTCTGGCTTCCCTGAAAAGTTGCATATCACGGGGGCTGTTCGATGCTAATACAGAACGCCATAGGATGTTTTTCTGTTGGTTAAGGGCAGTCAGGTCAGGAGAGAACCAAGGGCTATATCTGTTCCTGGTTCTAAATTTCTTGAATGGGGCATGCTTATTCAAGATGGTGAGGAAGGCATTTTTTAAAAATGACCAGGCATCCTCTACTGACGGGATGAGATCAATATCCTTCCAGGATACCCCGGCCAGGTCGATTAGGAAGGCCTGCTCGCTGAAGTGTTTCAGGGAGCGTTTGACAGTGATGAGTGGAGGTCGTTTGACCGCTGACCCATTACGGATGCAGGCAATGAGGCAGTGATCGCTGAGATCTTGGTTGAAAACAGCAGAGGTGTATTTGGAGGGCAAGTTTGTTAGGATGATATCTATGAGGGTACCCGTGTTTACGGAATTGGGGTGGTACCTGGTAGGTTCATTGATAATTTGTGTGAGATTGAGGGCATCAAGCTTAGATTGTAGGGTGGCTGGGGTGTTGAGCATGTTCAAATTTAGGTCGCCTAGCAGCACGAGCTCTGAAGATAGATGGGGGGCAATCAGTTCACATATAGTGTCCAGAGCACAGCTGGGGGCAGAGGGTGGTCTATAGCAGGCGGCAACGGTGAGAGACTTGTTTTTAGAGAGGTGGATTTTTAAAAGTAGAAGTTCAAATTGTTTGGGAACAGACCTGGATAGTATAACAGAACTCTGCAGGCAGTCTTTGCAGTAGATTGCAACACCGCCCCCTTTGGCCGTTCTATCTTGTCTGAAAATATTGTAATTGGGGATAAAAATGTCTGAATTTTTGGTGGTCTTTCTAAGCCAGGATTCAGACACGGCTAAAACATCCGGGTTGGTAGAGTGTGCTAAAGCAGTGAACAAAACAAACTTAGGGAGGAGGCTTCTAATGTTAACATGCATATGGCTAACACTGCTAACAAAACAGTGGATTGTGATTATATTGGTGATATAGGAGCAATTGCTATTAATCCCAATGTTAGCTTAAGACCAGAAGCCAATTGTCTCTAAACAAAATTGTGTACGAAACACTCAACACAAGTATGAGTGTTTCACGTTGTCTTATGTTATTTTTGTTTGAATTAGTTACAGTTGGATTTTGAAAGTTAATTATAAAATGGCAACATTGATTATAGTTGTTTTTTTTGCTGTAGACATTGCTACAAAGTAACTAGTTATCTAATCAAAACCGTTCGTGTACACTTACTATTTTCCAAATAGGGGTGATTTGGCAAACAAAATCAAAAAATTCAGGAAAAAGGCAGGAATTGTGGTTTAGGGCTATCAGAAGTACAGGACAGAAATACAGAAATACAGTTTTCAATTGTGGTTTCCCAAACCAGGATCAAGGATTTGTGAGGTTGCTATCTATAGGTTGACAAGATTAACTTCTTTTAGACATAATGTCATATCAGTCAACAGGGCTTGACATTCAGGTAAATTTGCTAGTGGCAAACCGAGCCATAACGTGGGCCATTGGTGAATTTTGATGTTGTGAATGTGCAGCATAACAAACATGTCTATTCGAATTACACACCAAATTTCAAACCATGAAGAACACGTGATACTGATGGTTCATTGACTTGTGCAGGACATGCGGCCTACAAAATTACAATTATAGGCTAGTGAATTTGTTTTTAATGGGCCTATTTTACATTTTTATAATTAGTAGGCTGAATAGTTTTTTTTCGTATTATTTGCCCAAATGTTGTACGTATAACCTCCTCTTTCACTAATGTTGCTTCATTCCTTCCTAGCTCTCAACAGTTAAATTAAATAACTTTCATTGTCCTTCTCGTCATGACATCAGTGGTGATTTTAGCATGTCAAACTTGGTGGGGCAAACTCAAAAAGACATTTTTTAGATGCATGCAAAGCCACTACACAACACTTAACAATACATTAATTGCACTATAATGGTGACAAACGGTGCTCACAAACTGTGGGCCTAGATAAAGCTGTCCTAACAGCAGAGCTTTCTTTTCAGCACCATTGAGTGAATCATTACCACTGCTACACCTGGCTATCAGCGTAGCCTTGTCTGGCGTTGAAACAGTTCAGTCAGCCTCCTTTACTACCTTTAAAAGCCTCATTTACTACCTTTAAAAAAAACATAGCTGATATGGCTGACTTGCTTAAACAAATGTGGTTTCTACTGCCAATTGATATGTACAAACTATGGCATAAAGGGACGACGAGCGGATAAGAGGCAATCCTTAATTCCAATTAAGACATTAATGAGCAAGCTAGGATGGATGTAATCAATATAACTATTTGTTCAGCACTTTTGAAATGTACAGCGACATAATTCAGAACATGGGCCGCTATGGGCCCATACATGGGCCAGTATGCTCCATGTACACCAAGTCAGAACCATATGATAAATAAAGGGGACATATAAGCAGACAATGAAAGCTCTTACAGTATCCAATGATTACATTTCTCTAAAACAGGCTATAGGCTACATGCGCACCACCAAGTCAGAACAGTAGGCTAAGTTATGGGGGGGAAAGGGACCAAATTATTAGGGTGAGGCACGTGGGCTACTAAAAACGTACTACACAACATACACTTAGTATTACTTCCTTAGCTACAGTATACATATCTCCCTGGCATACAAGACCTTTTTGGACTCTTGTTGTGCTGTGCTCACTTGGACAAGAAGGTGGTGCGGCGGTCCTTGTGGGGGAAATTTTGTCATCAATGTCTGGCATTCTCTGGATTGATGGTGCTCTCATGACAACTGGGAACTCTGGGGGAAAAAACAAGGTCAAATCATGACATCAGTGATCATTAGGTCGGAGCCCTAGAAAGAGGCCAAAGTTCCCGACTTGGAATTGCGAAGTTGGATGACCGTTCCAAAAAATATATAGTTCACAGTCGGAGCTAGTTTTTCCCAATTCCCAGTTGTTTTGAACGCAGCAGAAGTCGTGCTGGATTGACAACATGGCCAATGTATTCAAACTTTTCTGGCCCATGGTGTTGAATGTTTATCCTTTTAAGCTTGGAAAAATGACCCTTAAACCCAAACTTGGACCACACACCTACTCCACTGAATAACAAGCTACTGATTCCTTCCAAACCACTCATTGTTGAATTTGCGATTTCCAACTTGTTGTGTGATGTTTATGTCCAAAGACCGATGAGCACCGATACATTTTATCTATAATTTATCTTCATATGACAAGGTTTGAAAAGGATTTTCCAGTAGATTGTCAACGTGATTCATGATGCTGACTGCTTGTCTAGCTTGCTAGCTAAGATTTTGAAAGTATGATGTTAACATGATCAGTCCAATCAACGCTACAGTAGATATAACATGATTTGACGTAATTTTATCTGTGGCCAATGACCTTGAGCCTTCTTGGATGGGCTCTTCTAATATAACTCTATGGCAGCACCCAAGGTGCTTTCATTTTAGAGCTCTCCCCGTAGATTTTGCTGTGATGTAGTGTTCCCATGAGTGACAGAACACTGAGCCAATCACAGCGCAAATAGAGAACATTACCAACCCTTATGCTCCGTATTTTCCGCTGGCTGCCCCACCACCACAGAAAGCACTGAGCAAGGCTGAAATACCTGCCCTGAACGACAGGTCCCCACTGAATGACATGCTTAAATAATAGGACTAGCATACGATGCAGACTAATTTTGCTTTTCTTCACGAGGAATGAATGGTTATGTGAGGCTATTATTTATTCAGACCATATTCTTTCAAACTCCTGCAAGTTCTTTTGGCTGCTGTAGGCCTACTGTGCCTTCAGAAAGTATTCACACTTAATTTTTTCAAAATAATGTTGTGTTACAGCATGAATTTAATGTGGATTCAACTGAGATTGTCATGGCCGACACACAATAGTCCATAACGTCAAAGTGGAATTATGTTTTTCAATTTTTTTACAAATTAATTAAAAATTAAAAGCTGAAATGTCTTGTCAATATTAAACCACTTTGTTATGGTATGCCTAAATAAGTTCAGGAGTAAACTTTTGCTTAACAAGTCACATAACATGATTTTTTAATGACTACACCGCAAAAAAAATGATTGATGTGGGGGTTTTTTGTTGTTTTTTTTCAGTGGTGGATCAGCTTAATATTGTGGAAAGAATGTTGCTTCCAATGTAATTGTCTGCATCATTTCCAATCCCCCATATTTTTGGGGTAAATATATATATCCATACACGCATGCATACATATACACATATATACATACACATACCTATATAGACATACATACTTTTTGAAAGAATAACCATTATTATTATTCCCCGCAAACCCTACCACCGATTCCTCAATTGGCGTAAACTAATAAACACTTCTGCTTTTACCTTCAATTTATACATCTTATACACAATTTACAGACACAGTCTACTTTACAATAGTTCTCTCTTGTTTGTTCTTAGTCCTTGTTTGATTTCTATTTGTAACTGTGCTATTTCACAAAAGTTCCGAACCTATATACATTTTACAGATCCCGTATGCTTTACATTGTTTATCTTGTTATTAGTCCCACCCTTCAGCTCCATTCAACCCCTCCCATCTATCTTTCAAGATCATCCATTTCGGATTTCTATTTGCCATATATTTTGCAACTGTGCAGTGATGCTTCACAAAATAATTGAACCTTCCTATTCTCATAGCTTCTACAGATTGTAAATTAAAAAATAAACATTTTTGCAAAAATAATTATTATATTATTGATTGATTGACTATGGCTTTTCAAATCACCCAGTATTGCTATCTGTAGTGTTAGTTCTAGGCAAATGTTGCAATTCTACAGACATTCCTGGTCCTGTGACCAAAAATGAGCTACATATGGACAATGCCAAAATAAATGATCTAATGACTCTGCCTCCTCACAGCAGAATCTGCAGAGCTGGGAAGATTGTATCGCCCATATATACACTGCTCCAAAAAATAAAGGGAACAATTAAACAACACAATGTAACTCCAAGTCAATCACACTTCTGTGAAATCAAACTGTCCACTTAGGAAGCAACACTGATTGACAATAAATTTCACATGCTGTTGTGCAAATGGAATAGACAAAAGGTGGAAATTATAGGCAATTAGCAAGACACCCCCAATAAAGGAGTGGTTCTGCAGGTGGTGACCACAGACCACTTCTCAGTTCCTATGCTTCCTGGCTGATGTTTTGGTCACTTTTGAATGCTGGCGGTGCTTTCACTCTAGTGGTAGCATGAGACGGAGTCTACAACCCACACAAGTGGCTCAGGTAGTGCAGCTCATCCAGGATGGCACATCAATGCGAGCTGTGGTAAGAAGGTTTGCTGTGTCTGTCAGCGTAGTGTCCAGAGCATGGAGGCGCTACCAGGAGACATTCCAGTACATCCCGAGACGTGGAGGATGCCGTAGGAGGGCAACAACCCAGCAACAGGACCTCTACCTCCGCCTTTGTGCAAGGAGGAGCACTGCCAGAGCCTTGCAAAATGACCTCCAGCAGGCCACAAATGTGCATGTGTCTGCTCAAACGGTCAGAAACAGACTCCATGAGGGTGGTATGAGGGCCCGCTGTCAACAGGTGGGGGTTGTGCTTACAGCCCAACACCGTGCAGGACGTTTGGCATTTGCCAGAGAACACCAAGATTGGCAAATTCGCCACTGGCGCCCTGTGCTCTTCACAGATGAAAGCAGGTTCACACTGAGCACATGTGACAGACGTGACAGAGTCTGGAGACGCCGTGGAAAACGTTCTGCTGCCTGCAACATCCTCCAGCATGACTGATTTGGCGGTGGGTCAGTCATGGTGTGGGGTGGTATTTCTTTGGGGGGCCGAACAGCCCTCCATGTGCTCGCCAGAGGTAGCCTGACTGCCATTAGGTACCGAGATGATATCCTCAGACCCCTTGTGAGACCATATGCTGGTGCGGTTGGCCCTGGGTTCCTCCTAATGCAAGACAATGCTAGACCTCATGTGGCTGGAGTGTGTCAGCAGTTCCTGCAAGAGGAAGGCATTGATGCTATGGACTGGCCCGCCCGTTCCCCAGACCTGAATCCAATTGAGCACATCTGGGACATCATGTCTCGCTCCATCCACCAACGCCACGTTGCACCACAGACTGTCCAGGAGTTGGCGAATGCTTTACTCCAGGTCTGGGAGGAGATCCCTCAGGAGACCATCCGCCACCTCATCAGGAGCATGCCCAGGCGTTTTAGGGAGGTTATACAGGCACGTGGAGTCCACACACACTACTGAGCCTCATTTTGACTTGTTTTAAGGACATTACATCAAAGTTGGATCATCCTGTAGTGTGGTTTTCCACTTTAATTTTGAGTGTGACTCCAAATCCAGACCTCCATGGGTTGATAAATTTGATTTCCATTGATAATTTTTGTGTGATTTTGTTATCAGCACATTCAACTATGTAAAGAAAAAAGTATTTAATAAGAATATTTAATGCATTCAGATCTAGGATGTGTTATTTTAGTGTTCCCTTTATTTTTTGAGCAGTGTATAACCTTCTATTAGTTGCAAGAATTTTGTATAGTAATTTAAATTGAAGAATTCGAAGTTTTGAATCCGGCGCTGTTTTGCGTATCAATTCATAAACCATGTGCCATGGAATGGGAACATCGGAAATCTCTTCCCAACTATTTTGCAATTTATATGGCACAGCTGTCAGTTTTTTAGTCCTTAAATGAATTTGGTATATGTTTTTATTTATCACACTTTTCTTTAACCATTTATGTTCTTTAATACAGGGCCGACATACAAGTTCCTTACTTTTTTCCCCTTCTACTTGCCTCTTCCATTTTTGTAGTAATGCTGCAATTAATTGGTTGTAATTTTGGGTAGAGCAGACATTTCCATATGTCTGTGTTAGCTGCATGTGTGACATAACTCCACCAGTCCTATTTATGATATCATTCACTAAGATTATACTTTTATTTTTATTTTTTCGATAAATACAGTTTTTTTATCAATTAGTATATTTGAATTTAACCACAATATTTCTTCCTTCCTTTCAGGTGGATTAAACTGAAATTGCAACCAACCGAAAGTGAGCAGGTGTAATCTGAATAAAGGGGAAAAGGCCCTTCTTGAATATTGGATGAGACATTCGTACCAATTGACTAGAGAACCAGTTTGGATTTAAGTATAACTTTTGTATGACTGATGCCTTTAGTGAGAGGTCTAATGCTTTAATATTTAATATTTTCTGCCCTCCGAATTCATATTCATTATATAAATAGGCCATTTTAATTTTATCTGGCTTGTCGTTCCAAATAAAATTGAATTTTTTTGTTCATATCATTTAAAAAGCAGGTCACTAGGTGTAGGCAAAACCATAAGCAAATAGGTAAACTGTGATATGACTAAAGAGTTAATCAGGGTGATTTTTCCACGGTAGCAAGATCTTATCTATTTTTGCTAACTTTCTATAAAAATGTGTGAGATCATTTCTTTCTTTTGGGATTTGTATCCCGAGTATGTCCACATCTCCGTCAGACCATTTAATTGGTAAACTACATGGTAATGTAAAATGTGCATTTTTTTGTGATCCAATACGTAATATGGTACATTTATCATTATTTGGTTTTAATCCAGAGAGCGTAGCAAAAGTATCTAGATCCTCTAAGAGGCCGTGGAGAGACTAATTGTGGTTTTAAAAGAAAACATGAATCATCAGCGTACAATGACACCTTAGTTTTTAAGCCACGGATTTCTAATCCCTTAATATTATTGTTTGATCTAATCTTAACAGCTAACATTTCGATGGCAATAATAAATAGATATGCCAATAGTGGACAACCTTGTTTTACTCCTCTATATAGTTTAAAACTTTCTGAGATGTAGCCATTATTTACTATTTTACACCTAGGGTTACAAAACATAACTTTAACCCATTTTATAAGAGATTCCCCAAAATTGAAATATTCTAGGCATTTATATATGAACTCCAGTCGTACTTTATAAAAAGCCTTTTCAAAATCAGCTATGAAAACCAGGCCTGGTGTCCCCGATTGAGGTGGTTAGTAAATTATTGAAAATGTAATTTGTTTTACATAAAAATATGTAGTTGTCATCTTTACTTGAATATAATTTCTACTTTACTCTGCTTCACTGTTTCAACCAACCTGAAATAAATACATAATAATTAAACATAAGATAAATGCATAATCTGAACAACTATTGCTGTGTAAAAACAACTACAAATAACATTGTGTTTAACTTACACAATTTTCATAATACTTCCTTTCAACTTAAGAATTTTAAGTTCTTCCATCAACTGGCCATGTGGCTCTAGTTTCAGACGATTGTGGTTAATTATTTATTTTTTTTTTACTTTACAATACTTTTACACAATGTTGTATGTATGTTTGAAGAATGAAAAGCACATTTCTTTATTAGTATCAAACAGTTTGTTATGCTATGAGGTATAATGGATCATGATGAATAGATATCAAAACCGTCAGGCAAATTGGCATTCAATGACAAGACACATTCTCACCATTAGTAAGGCCATGTGTGCCACTCTTGACAGAGGAAAATACATTATGCTACAATGCTTGCAGTTTTTCCTCCAGTTACTAGTGATGGTCATTCCAGCTCTTTTCAGTATTCCAGCTCTTTTCAGTGAGCCGGCTCGCTCAGCTCACCAAAAAGAGCCAGCTCTTTTGGCTCTCAAACGGCTCTATAAAATAAATATGTTTTGTATTTTTCAAGTCAAACGGTTTGCAATAGTTTGACTGTGATTGGTGTTAAAACAATTCTAATTAAATTATTACATAAAATCATACTGTACTATACCTTAACCACAATGTATTTAAAAATGCATTGGTTTGTTATTAAAAATAATGATTTTCAACATTTGCATTTAAAGTATAACTTTTTAATGTATATAAACAAAGTGCATGTAAATCTAACCATTCAAAACGAATTTAATCTGAACAGCATAATATAATATTGCACCATATCAAAGAAAAATAAATAACAGAGGGGCTCCTCCAAATAGGATCGGACCTCCATTATGGCATCTGCTGAGGGATTCCTTCATGCTGCATCCCCAGTTGCTCTCTCGTCAAACAGCAGACGTTTGTGGCACTACTGCTTGTGCTTCTGCGCCATCTGATCCATCTTCTTCCTGTTTCCCTGGTGCCTGAGCCAGCTGACTGCTGGGGCTGTCCCTCCCTCTTCTTCCTGTTGCCCTGGTGCCTGAGCCAGCTGACTGCTGGGGATGTCCCTCCCTGCTGCTGAGGTTATTTTTGAAGAGCCTCATCAATCGCTCTGGCATCACTGAAGGCTAACTTCTTAAACATGGGGTCAAGTGCAGTTTCGGATAGCATGTGATTATATTCCATTCTGTGGAACTTTCTGTCCATTGATGAACATAGGGTGTCCATCAACTCTGTCACATGTCCTGTGGTTACATTTGCTTCTCTCTGGCGGCTGGCTGTGATTCACTGCAGACCCTTACACAGGAGTTTCATTGTTGAGGATGTCACAGCTGAAAAGAGAGAACAGTAACTTATTAGTTCAGGTTCATGTTTTGTCTACTGATACTACATTCTCATCTACTGCTCACATACATATATAATACTGAATTAAATAATGATGTAGTAATAACTGCTTCCTGTACCTCTCTCCACTGATCTCCACAGTGACCTGCTCAAACGGTTCCAGGACTCTGCACACCACCTCCTGCATTGTTGCTAACACAACAGACCACTTTCCTATCTACTTGCCACTCTCAACATTTCCTCTGCCAAGTTCCCTGGGGTGTGTCTGTCGCTGAACTCAAAGGAGTCCAGAAGACAGCTAGACATAAAAAAATCTTCAATGAAGTGACATGTAACCGTAAGAAGTGGTTACCCTTGATGTCCAGTAATCAGTGGTAAGGCAAACTGCAGTAGCTTTTTGGACTCTCTCCCGCACTGAAGCCTGTGTGCTCTCGTACATTTGTGGAATAAGTGATTTTGAAATGGATTTCCTGCTTGGAATTGTGTACACTGGATTTAGACTATTGCTATATTTCTAAAACCTCTGTCCTCCACGATAAAAAATGTCTGGAAATTGGTGGAAATCATTTTAGCCAATGCAATATCAATTTGGCCTTGTTTTGCTACAGATATAGACTTTGGCATAAACCGGTCCATAGAAGACAGTGTTGCTGTGGGTCGCGGAGTAGGCCTACTTGACTGAGTGGATACTGGCTCCACCACTATCACTAGCAGGCCCGCTAGTTTCTCGAAGTTCTGCTACAGCTAGCTTCACAGTTGGGTGTACAGTTCACATATGACGGTGTAGGTTGTACGTAGAACCTGCTTTATATGAAAATGTGTTTTGGCAAATTCTACACTGGGCTCTAACATTGTCTACATACATGTAAGTCGCTCTGGATAAGAGCGTCTGCTAAATGACTTAAATATAAAATGTAAATGTACATTATTAAAATGCATCCAAATGCTACTGTGCTTCCGACTCATTTTCCAGCTGTTGTTTTCACAGCTGTCCTTCCTCTCCTCGGTTGCTAAGTGTGTGAGTGAGTTGGCTCGGCCCTCCCTCACACATCTTTGGTTCATTGGTTGACACTGGGTGTCTGATTGACAGGAACAACAGGTGAGGCTGTTAGTCTGAGCAAATGTGTGTGCGCTTGAGCATTTAGCCCTATATTATTTTATTTATTTTTTCGTTCATTGAATTAGTTAATTCATAGTTCTATTCATTTAAATATTTTGATTATTCATATCTTCATTTTTTTATATTTTTAAAATAGATTCGGCTCGTATATCGTATATCGTATAGAGCCGGCTCCCAACGCTCACCTACAAGAGCCCGCTCTTAGAGCGGACTCGTTCGCGAACGACCCATCACTATCAGCTAGTGGAACGAGCACTGGATACAAATGTCAAGATATGAAATACATAAAGCCATGTTTCACACTAAGACACGATCAATGAAAGTAACTAACCAGAAAGATTAAGTATATCTAACGTACAGCTCCCTGGTGTTCTCTATGCTAGCGCACGGCACGCGATACCGGAGCGCCAAGTCTAGTCCAAAAGGCTTCTTAACAGCTTCTACCCCCAAGCCATAAGACTGCTGAACAGCTAATCAAAGGGCTTCCCAGAACTCTCATTAGGCATCATTGGATCAGTCTAAATCTTTGCACATACAGTACACTGCAAAAATGTATGTTGTACCTAGGCTGGAATAATACATTTTTTTTCTTTTTAACTTTATTTAACTAGGTAAGTCAGTTAAGAATAATTTCTTATTTTCAATGACAGCCTAGGAACAGTGGGCTAACTGCCTTGTTCAGGGGCAAAATGACAGCTTTTTACCTTGTCCGCTCTGGAATTCAATCTTGCAACTTTTCGGTTACTAGTCCAACGCTCTAACCACTAGGCTACCCTCCGCCCTTCATGGTCTTTCTCTTGCATTTCAAAGGTGATGGTACAAAAAACTCAAAAGAACGTTTTTTTTTCTTCTTTGTATTATCTTTTGTGTTATATTCTCCTACATTCCTTTCACATTTCCACAAACTTCAAAGTGTTTCCTTTCAAATGGTACCAAGAATAGGCATATCCTTACTTCGGGGCCTGAGCTACAGGCAGGTAGATTTGAATATGTCATTTCAGGCGAAATTTGAAAAAAAGGAATTTACTTTTTGTCCTGAATACAAAGTGTTATGTTTGGGCAAATCCAATACAACACATTACTGAGTGCCACTCTCCAGATTTTCAAGCATAGTGGTGGCTGCATAATGTTCTGAGTATACTTGTAGTTGTTCAGGACTGGGGGGGGGGGTTTCAGGATTTAAAAAAAGAAATGGAACGGAGCTAAGCACAGACAAAATCCTAGAAGAAAATCTGGTTCAGTTTGCTTTCCATCAGACACTGGGAGATGAGTTCACCTTTCAGCAAGAAATTAACCTAAAACACAAGGCCCAATCTGAACCGGTGCTGCTTACCAAGAAGACAGTGACTGTTCCTGAGTGACTGAGTTAGTTTTTACTTTAAAATACTTGAAAAGAATAAAGGGCAAATGTTGCACATTCCAGGTGTAGAAATCTCTTAGACAATTACCCTGAATGACACACCTGTAATCGCTGCCAAAGGTGCTTCTACAAAGTATTGACTCAGTGGTGTGAATACTTGTGTAAATGAGAGATTTCTGTATTTCATTTGCAAGAATTTCTAAAAATATGTTTTCACTTTGTCATGTTGGGGTATTGTGTGTAGATGAGCGTAGCAGAGCCTGGGGAGAAGCCCCTACCATGGACCAGAGCTATGAGTGTCTCAGGGTACAGAGGCTCAGTAAGGCAGAGTAAGCTTTATTACAGAATTTACCAACAGAAACACTTACAAATAAGTAATTTAAAGTATAACTTCAGTTCCAAAGGTTATCTTGATCTCAGTCTTTTAATCCCAACATGTCTGGTGCTGTGTCCCATCCTTTGTGAGCAGCAGCAGCCTAATCATAAGGTTGGGGCTGATTGTCCAACCAACCACACACTCTATTGACTAATTAACCTCAGCTGGGCTCCATTAGCCTCCCAACTGGGAAGGTGCAGGAAGGAGCCAAGAAGGCCCTAGAAGGACGCCTTCCCCCGAATTCTAGCTGTGGCACAAAGTGTGCAATAAGTCAAAGGGAAGTAATACTTTCTGAAGCCACTGTATTTAATATTCAACAAACAAGAGCAAGTTTGCATCCCTCTTCAAATAGTCTATTAGTCAAATAAATGCAAAAAAATATGTCAAAACAAGCTACACCAGTCTAGATTGTCCTCCACAAGAGCTAAGGAGAGAGGCCAGCAGAGAGCAGGTGTGTTATTGCGCAATAGAACAGTGAAGACAGAGGCTATAAGTTAGAAGCTTATGCATGCTAATTAACCCACCATTCATTATCCCTAATATGAGGCTAATAGGCCTACTGCACTGAATGTATTACCATGCGCTATGTAAGACAGAGGCTAAAACATAACCTTTCTGAAACATTTCCCACATGGAGAGCGTTTCCATCACACGCCATCATTCTCTTGCATGGAGATAAACTCGCTATAGAATGGAGCCTTTTCTTAATATTGGAATGACATTTTTTTATAATATATATGCCTATTTGGGACTAAAATAAAGCACAGATCGGCTTTTGCTTCCCTTCAAGTGGATTGAATGGGTCTAAATAAATAACTGCTATAGGCCATGCATTTCCTTTGAGGCTTTAAAAGTGTTCTTACACTGATTTTGAATATTCAAAGCAATTGGGAAACGTCCATGGCAGGCATTGTTGTCACCTTAGCTTGCTACATAACTTCTGAGTGATAGGAAGCATGAGCACCAATCAGCCTACAGCACTGTGCATACATCCGTCGTTACTATGACAACTAGCGTCGCCAAGAGCATTAAGGCCTGCAATGTGAACAAGGCTTCAGACAGAGGGATGATTTTTGCCTTGCTCGTATGCTTTCTCTGGTGAAATAAACTCAGCCTCTTGCGAATTGAAGGAAAATGATGAAACAAGAATAGACACAAATGAGAAATAATTTCATACGTTTGTTTCTTTTTGTATTGTAACATTTGGTATTTTTTATGGCATTAGCAAAAAAATGAAACATTGCCAACCTTATGATCAGCTTCAGACCGCTTTCCTACTGCCTAGGCAGCTAGTAGCTACAATGCATGAGCTGTGTCCATGGTTGATTCAGAGCGGTAGAACCGCCACATTATTGTGAGGCTATTGTCTGTATTTATTCAACCTAGTAGAATACTGAATTAAAAGTGGGAATTGAAATGTGGGTAGAATAACAAGAGATAGAAAAGGAGGGGGAGAGAGATTACGCATAAGAATCATAAAGCTCTTAACAGAACCTAGGTATACAGAATATACTCTAAAGCCATATGGTATGGAAGGTGTGTGGGTGTAAAAAGGTAAGAGCATTATGAGTAACGTGTCAATCACCAATCAGCCGGGAAGCCGGAAGTTTCACGCATTAACATTCAACACGTATAACAAGGGGTGTTAATGGAACACTCAACACTATAAAGCGTCGGCTTTTGAAGAAGTAAGTGGTTTTATATCAAGAAGAAAATCATAAATTTTGGGGCAAGAGGTGTGATGTTCCTGTTCCCTGTTCTGAGATGCCTAGAGAGCTAAAGGGCTGTTTCTAAGTTGTCTCGGTGTTGTCCAGGAGACTCTACTGTAATGGCACTGAGGGGATTAGACTCTGGGAACAGCAGTGGCAGAACGACACGGCACGCCCCTTACACAAGAGCCATCCTGGATCTTTATTGTACTCTGTGTCCCTAGGAGGTTTCCCCTGAAAAAGTAATCCATCAAAAGGCAGATAAGGTTATCAATGGGGATCCCGAGACGTTCTCCCACTGTACTTCCAGATGAAAACAAAGAACAGCTAGCCAAGGACTCTGGGTCTCCAGAGGACTCATTATTTAATTATCTAGCAGCCCAGTGCAATTTATGGAACTATTAGGGACAGTTTTCTTCCTTTTAAGGGAAGTAGACCTATCAGAAAAACTAAATCAAACATTGGGTTTTCTAAATGCTAATGGGGCATTTAAATTTTTGGGTGGTGTGGGCATACCCCAACAACAGAATGGTGTGAGTGTATACTGATCATTGAAATGTAAGTGTCACTCCACAATGATACAAAATACAAGGTGGTTTTTTCAAACCACCTTGTGGACCACTTTAATTGAGTTGAGACACTTAAAACAATCATAGTCAAACATGGCATCTATAAAGCATTGCATCATCTATAAATATATATTTTTTAAGTACAGTGGATAAAGGACATTTAGGAAGGTATAAAGAAACGCCTCGGAGGATGATGTGGCAGGCTTTGGCGCCAGGCATTAACATTATTGTTACTTAATAAAATGTCACAGAATGTATTATTTTCATCATTTTGGCTGGACAGCTGACAAAATATCATCCCTAATTTCGTTATATAACCCACAGTAAAGCAAGGCATGAGTTTCAGTTTATCTAGTGGAGTGTTTGTTTATCGACCAGTCTCAATAGCGAGAAGGGCCACTCCACGTCTACATTTTGCGAAAGAGCTTCGACATTGCTTGGATAGAACAGTACACACATAAGGTAAAGTCCCAAAAGTGCGTTTAAAAAGGCATTAGGTTTGCAGTTTGTTACTTTCAGGTTTGTTTATCAGTTTGTACCACTTTTAGTTCATTGCTCTCTAAAAGTGCTTATTCAAAAGCATTACGGTAATTTCTAGAATAGACTCCGTACTGTATCAGTGAGCTGAGTCATATGGATGGAGTTAAAAAAGGCTTTGACATGGTATATGCCATTTTTCTTTGCAGTTGCAACATCACAAGCCCATAAAAATACACGTTTACATAGATGCTCTTTTGGCATGCTGCAAAATCTCTGCCAATTTGTAAAAATACGTAGCCACTGGTGATGCCATAGTTTTCCAGCCCATATCGCATTGAATAGCAGCATTTGGCGTGCATTTACCCACACCAAGGTAAAATATGCAGGCATGGTTAAAAACAGCATTAACACAAGTATAATCTCCCTGCCCCCACACTACTGCAGCATAAGTAATAGCAGCTACAATTGAAGTAGGAAGTTTAAAACTCGTTTTTCAACCACTCCACAAATTTCTTGTTAACAAACTATAGTTTTGGCAAGTCGGTTAGGACATCTACTCTGTACATGAAACAAGTAACTTTCCAACAATTGTTTACAGACAGATTATTTCACTTATAATTCACTGTATCACAATTCCAGTGGGACAGACATTTCATACACTAAGTTGACTGTGGAAAATGAAAATGATGTCATGGATTTAGAAGCTTCTGATTGACTCAAATTATGTAAATTAGCCTATCGGAGGTGTACCTGTGGATGTATTTCAAGGCCTACCTTCAAACTCAGTGCCTCTTGAATTGACATCATGGGAAAATCAAAAGATATCAGCCAAAACAATTGTGAACCTCCACAAGTCAGGTTCATCCTTGGGAGCAATTTCCAAATGCCTGAAGGTACCACATTCATCTGTACAAACAATAGTACGCAAGTATAAACACCATGTGACCACGCTGCCGTCATACCGCTCAGGAAGTAGACGCATTCGGTCTCGTAGAGATGAACGTACTTTGGTGTGAAAAGTGCAAATCAATCCCAGAACAACATCAAAGGACCTCATGAAGATGCTGGAGGATCCACAGTTCAGCCTGTGGATCCAGAAAGATTCCCTTTGAAGAACTTTCCTCTCAATGTCCCCTCTCCTGCGTGACATCTTGACCATTTCTATTCCAATGTATCTCAGAGAACTAATAGGATATCCAGCTTGTACAAAATGAGCAGCAACCAGATTTTTTGTCATTGGCCTGTGATGTTGGGACAAATGATAGTCCCTTACCTAGGGCAGATGAACATGTATCAGATATAGACCTGTTGGACAGGTTTATTACCGTGTCTTGCTCCGTGTGTGGGGCGGGGACTTCGGGTGTTGTCGTCTTTGTACGTAGTCCACAGGCTGAACACACTGTCTCCTCTTGGCCTTAACGAGGAGTTTGACTTGAAACCGTTCTTATAGTTTCAATAATTCTAAATTGTGTTTTTTTTTAACCTGTTGAGGATGGGGGCGCTGTTGTGACTATTTATGCTTATCGTGTAATTTTTGAAACGGCTTCCCACAAAGTTCTTGATCGTACAATATGCATATTATTATTATTATTGGATAGAAAACAGTCTATAGTTTCTATAGGAGTTGAAATTTTGTCTCTAAGTGGAACAGAGCCCATTCTACAGCAATTTCCCTGACATGGAGTCAGATTTCAGAAATGTTGGCCACTGTTCTGGAGTCAGTTAAAAGGGCACTGTTATTGCTATGACTATACGGACACTGCTTACGTCTTCCCCTGGATGCCTTTACGTGATGACGATTTGAATGGGGTCGATTGCGCGTTCACAGGCACTATAAATTAAAAAACCCTGTAGCTAGCAAGTCTTTTCTTGGTGCGTAACGCGCGTGGAGGACACCGACCCGCTCCTGTTCCAAGCGTTAGTTTAGCCTGTTATATTTCTCCGGTCATCTTTTTACTCGTTATAGGAGTTAAAAACATCATAAGGTAGTTAATTTAAAGCGTTTTATAGCAATTTATATCCGTTTAGTGCGATTTTGGGACATTTATTTTTGAAACGCTGTGAATAGCTGGGCACGCTTTTCAGTTCATCCCGAACGCAGTTGGCATTTCCACATGGCAAGAGGACAGCTTTCCACCAAAAGACGATTACTCCCAAGAAAGGATCCTTTGCCCAAGATACTGATGGAAGAACAGCTCAAAGTAGGACATTTTTATTATGATAAATCGTGTTTCTGTCGAAAAATGTTAGTGGCTTAGGACGCCATGTTTTTTGACGTAGCTTCGCTTGGCGCAAACTGTATTGAAAAGTAAGGATAATTTAAAAAATGTAATTCCGCAATTGTATTAAGAATTAAATTGTCTATCAATCCCTGTCCACCCTATATTTTTTAGTCACGTTTATGAGTATTTATGTATAAGAGTAGATCACTGTCTAAGTGGCGCAAGGACATTTTCTGACCAGCTGAGCTACATTTCACATTGTCTAACCATGATTTTGGTGGCTAAATATAAACATTTTCGATCAAACTCTATATGGATTGTGTAATATGATGTTACAGGAGTGTCATCGGAAGAATTCTGAGAAGGTTAGTGAAAAAATTAATATATTTTGGCGATGTTGACTTTTATCGCTCACTTTGGCTAGAATCAATGCTGGGCTGCTATGTGCTATGTGCTATGCTAATATAACGATTTATTGTGTTTTCGCTGTAAGACACTTAGAAAATCTGAAATATTGTCTGTATTCACAGGATCTGTGTCTTTCGATTCGTGTATGCTGTGTATTTTTACGAAATGTTTGATGATTAGTAAGTAGGTAAACACGTTGCTCTAAGTAGTTTTTCTATTCCATTTGTGACGGTGGGTGCAATTGTAACCTATGCCATCTACCTGAAATATGCACTTTTTTCTAACAAAACCTATCCCATACCATAAATATGTTATCAGACTGTCATCTGATGAGTTTTTTTGTTGGTTAGGGGCTATAAATATCTTAGTTTAGCCGAATTGGTGATAGCTACTGGTGTTGGTGGACAAATAAAAGATGGTGGATTATGCTAATGTGTTTTTAGGTAATAGATGTACATCTTTACATATTGTGTCTTCCCTGTAAAACATTTTAAAAATCGGACATGTTGACTGGATTCACAAGATCTGTGTCTTTCATTAGCTGTATTGGACTTTAATGTGTGAAAGTTAAATATTCTTAAAAAATATTTTTTTTGAATTTCGCGGCACTGGTTTTTCAGTGGGGGTGGGGGGGGAGTGCCGCTAGCGGCACACTCATCCTAGACAGGTTAATCCTAATTGAATATTCTGTGTATGTATATTACTATAAATATTGACAACATTCTCTGTGTATGATCATGTATTTTGATACATTGAATGTTAGTATTGTGAAACTATGTTATACATTTTTACCTAAAGGTTCTGTTCTCCATGAATTTTCCTACAACTCCAGCACCTGTGGAATGTACCTGGATGTTCTTCAGCTTTTGTACATGAACTCTATACCACACAGCACTCCTTTATGAGACTCCCTTTTCACAAGTCTACCTGTCTTTTGACATTATGACTGACATAAGAGTTCTCAGAGGATGATTATTCCCGGATCATAATGAAGGACTCGCTTTTTGATGAAACTGGCCCAATGACAGACTGCAATGCAGACTCAGTTATCACATCTCTCAAGAATCTACGGATCCGTGACACAAGACAATATTAACATGTAGTCACCTTAAGGGATTATCTAAGGAATAAAATAATTCCACGAGGATTACGGATACAGAAAGCACCTGCTCTTGGTTCGAACAATCCCTCTTTTTGTGACCGACGGTGCGAGGTTCTAAATAAATGCTCTTTTGATTTATTGCCGCTTACCATACAAGATGTCACAGAACAACTGAGTGCGACCAGAGATCAAGTGACACAGTTAAATGTTGAAAAACAAGATCACCGATAAGGACAAAAGAGAGTACATTCTGACCAATGTGGAAAACGTTCGTGATAAACTTGAGGAAGAGACAAAGACAAACAAGCTGAAAATGTTTGAGCATGATACTGCGGACTACATGGAGCAGAAGGCATATTTCTGGAGGGATGGCCAGAGACAGCCAATTGGCACTCCCCCACGAGCAAGCTGGAAGGGTAAACGCCAGCCCAGCCATAATCCTAGAGGGCCACTAATGTGGTGATCAACCAACTCTCTCACATCTGACTCCAGTGACCTATCCGGAGCTGGAGCGTCTTCTTTTTTGTGGAATCCCGATGGACGACGTCATCGAATAGGACGTCATCAAGATCACCGCCCACCCTGCGTCCCCGCAAGAAATGCAGGAGAGGACTACGTACAAAGACGACAGCACCCGAAGTCCCCGCACCACACACGGAGCAGGACACGGTAATAAACGTGTCCAACAGGTCTATATCTGATACATGTTCATCTGCCCTAGGTAAGGGACTATCATTTGTCCCAACATCACAGGCCAATGACTTTGATGCAGTTATAGACTTTCAAAAGTTTTTTTGCAGTTTGAAATTGACTGAGTTTTCTGGTAATGGGGTTGCTGCCAATGTTAATTTATTGAAAAATATTAGTAACCAGACAGGAAACAGTGCTAATGTTTTTCCAATTGATAACCTCAATGACAATGAACTTGACTCTCGCACTGAGGACATGACAAGGGAAAATACATATTTCAAGAGGAAAAGCACATTTTTACCACCCAAAAGAAATCCCTCTCTTGAAACACATTGTCGCCTAGTTGAGAAAGATGTAAATAATCTCCTGGCTAATAAAACTAATACAAGGTATTCCACAATATGTCCAAAGCAGAGAAAGAATCTCTTGTGGAACTGAAAAATGACTCCAGTATCATTATAAAACCTGCCGACAAAGGAGGTGCACTAGTGATACTAAATGCAGCAGACTGAAAAGGAAATTCTGAGACAACCTAGTGATGATGAATTTTACAAAAGACTCCCCAAGGACCCTACTAATCAATTCAAGTCTCTGATCCATGATAAATTGTCAATTTTTGAATGAAGTGGAAATTAGAAAGACAGAATATGAGCATATGAAAGTTGACTGCCCAACCACACCTGCCATATACACTCTACCCATAATTCACAAGAGCATGACACCACCTATACCAGGCATGCCCATTGTGAGTAGTAATGGATCTCTGACCGAGAATATCTATACCTTTGCAGACCATTTTGTGAAACCCTGGGCAATCTCCCTCCCCACATATACTAGAGACTCTATTGATTTTATACTTTTTTTAAAATCAGCGGACCATATACCTGAAAATTCTATTCTGTGTACTTTTGATGTTACCAGTCTATATACTAACATCCCCATCAGGGTGGCCTAGAGGCTCTCATGTTCTACCTCAATGAACGTCCCCCTAATGCTCTACCCAGCACCAATTGTATTGTGGACTTGGCTGAACTGGTACTAAACTCCAACTATTTTCTCTTCAGAGGAGACGTCTTCCTCTAGACCAAAGAGACAGCGATGGTGAGCACTATGGCTCCTAATTATGCTAACCTATATCTAGGTATGTTTGAAAAACAGGTGGTGCTGAATGCAGACCTTTACCCTTTTCTCTTTCCAATATTCTGAGATATTTGGGTGACATTTTCGTGATCTATACAGGCACCCAGGAAGAACTTTTGGAAGTCCATGCTTATCTACACTCTATGAATGAACACCTTCTCTTCACCATTAACTATGACCTATCACAAATCAGTTTTCTTGATGTGATGGCTATTAAGGACAACACATCCTTCTCTACAGATCTCTTCAGGAAACCTACGGACAACAATACCCTCCTTAATAGGTGAACATGGATGAAAGTTGTCACCTCTAAGTCTCCCTATAAGTCAATTCAGTCGTATCAGAAGAATATGCAGCTCTGATGCTGCTTATCTGAAACAGACCACAGACCTCACACAAAGATTTAAGGAAAGAGGGGGTACAAAAACAATTGGGTAAAACATGCCAATAATCGTTTTGAAGGACTAACACAAGTGGAAAGCCTAAAACCAAAAGTAAAAGAAAAATCAGAACATATACCTGTCAGGTTTTGGCCAGGACTGTTCTGGTTTTGGTCACTAGATGTCCCCATTGCACCTTTTTTGAACCTTTTTGTTTTTTCCTTGCTCTAATTATTGTTTGCACCTGTATGTCGTTCCCTTGTTAGTATTTAAACCCTGTTTGTTCCTCAGTTCTTTGCTCAGTGTTTGTATGTTAGCACCCAGCCCCAGCCTTGTTATGAACATATATTTTCTCTTGTTGGATTTTCCAGAGGTTCTCTGGTTTTGTTCTTGTGTTTTTTGGATTAGTCTTTTGAGGTTTGTTTTTTCCCTTGCTGTTCTTACCACTTTGTGGATTGTCTTTGTATTTTGGAAGATATCCATTTTTTGGCTTTATTTTGGACATTGTGGATATATATTCTTTGCCTGAAGATCTTGTTCTTTTATTAAACCACCATCTTTAGTACTGCTGTGTCTGCCTCATCTTCTGGGTTATGCTGATTATTAGTGACTGTTTCTCGCACCGGGTCCTGACAATACCATCATGCTTTACCCAATACTCACCATTGGGGAAGGCATTTAAGGACATTATCGGGAAGCACTGGTACATTATTGATGCTGACCCACATTGTTAAATATCCCCCACGTATGGTTTTAAAAAGACCTCCAAACTTGAGAGATATTGTGGTTAAATCGGATTACCCCACCAGAGAAAATTAAAACTTTTTTGGACAAGGTTCCGGAGGGTAATTACAAATTTGGCCTACGTGCTCAATGCAGCTTTACGTACAAATGCAACTAATTTACCCACCCCCACACAGGACAAAAATGTAAGATAAAGGGCCTGATTACTTGCATGTCCACCAATGTTATTTCCATGTTGAAATGTCCTTGTGGTCTTTCTTGGAGGGAAAACCTGTAGAAGCCTTAAGACACGGATCAGTGAGCGCCGCAGCAATATAAGGACAGGTGAGACAAAAAAATCTGGTTGCTGCTCAATTTGTACAAGCTAGACATCCTATTAGTTCTCTGAGATACATTGGAATAGAAATGGTCAAGATGTCACGCAGAAGAGGGGACATTGAGAGGAAACTTCTTCGAAGGGAATCTTTCTGGATCCACAGGCTGAACACACTGTCTCCTCTTGGCCTTAACGAGGAGTTTCACTCGAAATTGTTCTTATAGTTTCAATAATTCAAAATTATGTTTTTTTATCCTAATTGAATATCGTATGTATATTACTATAAATATTGATCACATTCTCTCTGTATGATCATATATTTTGATACATTGAATGTTAATATTGCGAAACTATGTTATACATTTTTATTTCCTATTTTAGGAAGTGATGGCACTGAGTACGGCCCCTATATATAGGACCTTCCACCTCCACCATTGAATATGGATGCCTGATGATGACCTAAGGGTCGCAACGTTGTAAATAAATATCACCTGGGAGCATGAGCAGCAGTGTGCAGCGTTTTCCTGTTTTCCATTGTTCATTATACCACACGGCTGTCTTCCACAGGTTCAAGCTTTGAGATGGGTTTTAAAGGAGAAAGGCGTTACTGTCGTACCCCTTCATTGTGGGTGTTTGCATTCAGATGAAGAGTTACAGGTAACTGCCAAAATAAAAGAAACCAACATAAAGTGTCTTAATAGTGTGTTGGGCCACCACGAGACAGACCAGCTTCAATGCACCTTGGCATGGATTCTATAAGTGGGATGCAACACCATTCAGAGGGGTCTCAATTTACTGTTGCAAGTTAGAATTAGTGAAATACACAAGATGTCATTTCTAAATTTGATTGTGCATCAGCAGTTTTTATCTTGTTATGTCAGACCTGCAAGCAACTGCGGCCTCTCATGCTGAGTTCAGATTTTTGGTGTCTCCCACCCCCATTCAAAGTTGACCATCCCTGGTTAATATCATTTTCATGCTGTCACGGATGTTGTTGGAAGAAGACCAAGGTGCAGCGTGGTGAGCGTACATTTTCCTTTTATTTAGTCAAATGTCGCCAACAAAACAAGAAATAACAAAAAAACGACCGTGAAGCTTACAAGGGCAATAGTGCCCATAACAAAGACAACTACCCACAATCACAGGTGGGAAAAAGGGCTGCCTAAGTATGGTTCACAATCAAAGACAACGATAGACAGCTGTCCCTGATTGAGAACCATACACCTTGCCAAAACATAGAAAACACAAGTCATAGAAATAAAGGACATAGAATGCCCACCAAAATCACACCCTGAACAAACCAAATAGAGACAAAAAAAAAGGCCTTCTAAGGTCAGGGCGTGACACATGCTTATCAAACTATTCAGTGAGTGACCTCTCGTGCCCTGTTGATGGGGGAATTATCATCCTATGGGAGCATAGCCATGTTAGCCAAAATAATGGCCTGCCCAGTATGACCCTAAACATGATGGGATGTGGTCCTGTGTGGCTCTGTTGGTAGAGCATGGTGCTTGCAATGCCAGAGCTGTGGGTTTGATTCCCATGGGGGGGCCAGTACAATTATGTTTTTGGAAAATGTATGCACTCACTACTGTACGTTGCTCTGGATAAGAGCATCTGCTAAAATTACATTAAAAAATGACATTTTAATTGCTTAAATAACTCAGGAACCACAAATGTGTGAAAGCACCTGCTTTCAATATACTTTGTATCCCTCATTTACTCAAGTGTTTCCATTATTTTGGCAGTTAGCTGTAAATAGTGTAAATATCCAGCGGAGAGTGTGAATTTATGCTTCTTATATTCGCCTAAATTTATTGCTCATTAACAGTATGAAACAAACAGTCAGCCGACAACTTCTAACAGGCCCATTTGGAGTGAAATCAATTACGTCAATGCATAGGTATTACCATACCTCCTGTCTTTTCCCAGTGGTTGACATGACATCATAATGAGTGTAAAATTGGTTGTAAGGATGTCTGGGATTGCTGTAACACTGCACAATTGCCTACCATTTCTTCACAGTGCAGTGCAGAACAGTGCATCAAACACAAATTATTTCTGTGTGATTTCAAATGCATTACAACCAGAATGCAAAAGGCTGTGTTGTCCGGACTAAAAAGTCACCAGAGCCCGTGTACAGGTTACCGTTATCCCTTTATTCTACTGAGTAGTGACAGGCATGCCAAACACACACACCAACCTACACATGCACGCACACACACACACACTCTCCCCCCCACATAGCCAGACCTCTCGGTGGCTCTTTTACCGCCTCCTGGCCATGGTAAGAGCTGATCAGAGATGGAACCGGTATCTCTCTCTCGCAGAGTGACAGTGCAATCACAGAGCACAGACAGCACACAGGTGTTCAGTGACAGGAAACACAGCTGATATAACACTCATTATTCATCTGAGCCAGCTGATGCTTTTATCCAAGGTGACATGGCCGACAACACAAGACACAGCAGGAGACCCAGCCAGGTGATGAGGGGGAAGAGGAGGAGGGAAGAACGGTGTTCACTATGTTCTCTGAAAGATTGTATCATCCAACAACCAACCCCTCCCAAATGGTGTTGGCACAAACCAAAAACCTTCCCCACTCTACATGTCAAAATGCAGGGAATAAAATCAGATAGGATAAGAGAGTACTTCAATAATCCTCCAAGGGGAAATTGGATTGTGCCAGCCAGAACATACACAACATGAACATATACATACCAACACAATGCAACACAACAAATGAATAAGGCAATATGATGATACAGATATGCACTCTTTAATGAAACAACAGCTAGAATATTGCTCAATGGTAAATAAATCAAATCAAAGTTTATTGGTCAGGTAAACAGATTTGCAGATGTTATCGCAGGTGCAGCGAAATGCTTGTGCTTCTAACTCCAACAGTGCTGTAATACCTAACAATAAAAAAAAAATAAACAATACACACACAATCCAGAAATATAATGTATGAGACCTGCCAACTATGTGGGCAGAGAAAGACATTTTCTTTACAGTAGCTGTAAAATAAATTACGCCCGGGCAAAGCAGTGCAGACAATACGAAGACAGGTCTGCAGTTGGCTCTAATGATTACATTCATACTTTGTTCACATTGGGAAATAATTCTGTACGGTACATTGCCGAACATAATCAAACTGTTATGTTTAGGACAATGCCTTGCTGTGCTGTGCCTCATCAAACAAATGTATTATGTTTGCTTTGCTCTTTCCCCTTCAGTGGGAAAGGGAGATGTTTTAGTATTTGAAAAATGATTGTCTCTCTCTGGAGATCTCTTGTCTGAGTTATAGACACCTTGCAAGGTAAGCACTTCTATTTACGAGTTTGCATGCATCTTTTCATGGAGCCTATTTTCAGACAAGGTGTTTTCTAAATGGAGCTTGGAAAGAAGATGTGCAAGTGAGCCAGTTCCTCCTCGTCTCATATACATTACTAAACAGAAATCAGACTATTCATTCAGGTTGTTTAGGGTTCAGTTGAGCTGGTAACGGCCTAAAATCTGCATGCAAACATAATTGTGTACAAAATGGATACATTATGCATTAGGGTAAAGTACTCTGGTAGAATGTTTTTACATTTTAAATTGTCTCTGACATTTCGGTGATGTTCTGCATCCATAAACTCGGAATATTACATATTTCTGGGAATAATACATAATTCCAAAACAGTCATCTGAATTAAGAAAGGACCTGCATGTGTATCAAACCTCTAAACAGAATGCAACAGGGTATTACCACTGGCATATCATTAAATGGGTCAAGGAATCTTTGAGGTGTCAAATTCTGAATTCATTAGCTAGCATGACGATGCAATCCCAAAGCAATTCTAGTTTGAACGCCATTTTGTAAAAGTCTGCAATACAGACAGACACACACAACCACTGATCAACTCTATACAGGCTGAAGTTGGGTGGAAAATAATGTTTGATTTGGGAAATATGTTTTGCTCCCGACTGATAAAAGTAAAAGTAATTTGTTTTCTCTCTGCATTGTTGAGAGGGGCCTGTAAACATTTCACTGTTTAGTCTACACCTGCTGTGTGACAAATACAATTTGATTTGATTTAATTGATCGGACTAGTCTGTCAATATTATTCTGCCACCTGGTGGTTTAAGTCAGAATGTCCCCCCCCCCAACATTCTGTTCAGAATGTTATTTTCAGAATATTCTGTTGGTCATGAAATGGTTGTTTTTAACTGACCCTAATAAACCCTGGCGGGGGAGGGAGGGGTTACGTGAGGATGGCTAGGGGGGGTTCCAGAGGCCCCCTGTCCGTAAATTTGAGAATGTAGCATTTTTTAAAACACCTGAAACAGCTTTATCCTGCCTATCCAAGCATACCTCTTGAACTGTCTGTATCCTCCTGACTGGTGGTTCTTTTTTTAAAGAAACTACATATGCTTCTCTTCATCTCTGCTAAAATCTGGGTAAAATATTGAAAGGAATGTGAGTCTTATTCAACGCATTTAGTTCTTTCTTGCTTTTCTAAAGTCTACCAACCTTGCCAGCAGGCATGCCAACTAATATATTTAGACAAGCTCGCTACTCTAATTAGATTGATACCCGGAAATGGCTTCTTAGTAGCTAGTTATGAGGTTGGGAGATTAGGAACCTATCTGGGCTAGCTAAAACCAACTTCATAACATTCCTAAGTGGCTAATACATAGTATTACAGAGAAGAAAACTAACAACCATTTTTTTGTAAATTATTTTTAAAGGACTAATCTGAGGGCTCACGTGCCCTCTATAGGCATGACACCTCTGCCTGTAGTCATGGCTGCTTTGATGTCATTGCTATTCTTACAAAGGCTTTAAAGGTGTATTGGTACTAATGTGTGTTCCTTTGCTTTATTAAAGGAAATACAGTATGGGACTCGTTTCAGGAAATGATGCGTATGTTGCGCGTCACTACTTCACAGGAGAGGAATTTGAATGTAAACATATATTTTTATAAAAATGTGTTTTTTGGCAGAAATCAAATCAAATTGTATTTGTCACATACACATGGATAGCATATGTTAATGCGAGTGTAGCGAAATGCTTGTGCTTCTAGTTCCGACAATGCAGTAATAACCAACGAGTAATCTAAACTAACAATTCCACAACTACTACCTTATACACACAAGTGTAAAGGGATAAAGAATATGTACATAAAGATATATGAATGAGTGATGGTACAGAACGGCATAGGCAAGATGCAGTAGATGGTATCAAGTACAGTATGTACATATGAGATGAGTAATGTAGGGTATGTAAACATAAAAGTGCATAGTTTAAAGTAGCTAGTGATACATGTATTACTAAAAGATGGCAAGATGCAGTAGATGATATAGAGTACAGTATATACATATACATTATATTAAGTGGCATTGTTTAAAGTGGCTAGTGATACATTTTTGATCAATTTCCATTATTAAAGTGAGCTGGAGTTAAGTCAGTATGTTGGCAGCAGCCACTCATTGGCTGTTTAACAGTCTGATGGCCTTGAGATAGAAGCTGTTTTTCAGTCTCTCAGTCCCTGCTTTGATGCACCTGTACTGACCTCGCCTTCTGGATGATAGCGGAAAGAACAGGCAGTGGCTCGGGTGGTTGTTGTCCTTGATGATCTTTATGGCCTTCCTGTGACATCGGGTGGTGTAGGTGTCCTGGAGGGCAGGTAGTTTGTCCCCAGTGATGCGTTGTGCAGACCTCACTACCCTCTGGAGAGCCTTACGGTTGTGGGCGGACCAGTTGCCGTACCAGGCAGTGATACAGCCCGACAGGATGCTCTCGATTGTGCATCTGTAGAAGTTTGTGAGTGCTTTTGGTGACAAGCCGAATTTCTTCAGCCTCCTGAGGATCACAGACAAACCAATTCAGACAAATCAATTCAGTCACATCAGACAAACCAATTCAGTTTGTCTGTGATGTGTACGCCGAGGAACTTGAAACTTACTACCCTCTCCACTACTGTCCCGTCAATGTGGATAGGGCGGTGCTCCCTCTGCTGTTTCCTGAAGTCCACAATCATCTCCTTTGTTTTGTTGAGTGTGAGGTTATTTTCCTGACACCACACTCCGAGGGACCTCACCTCCTCCCTGTAGGCCGTCTCGTCGTTGTTGGTAATCAAGCCTACCACCGTAGTGCCATCCGCAAACTTGATGATTGAGTTGGAGGCGTGCATGGCCACGCAGTCGTGGGTGAACAGGGAGTACAGGAGAGGTCTCAGAACGCACCCTCGTGGGGCCCCAGTGTTGAAGATCAGCGGGGTGGAGATGTTGTTACCTACCCTCACCACCTGGGGGCGGCCTGTCAGGAAGTCCAGTACCCAGTTGCACAGGGCGGGGTCGAGACCCAGGGTCTCGAGATTGATGACGAGTTTGGAGGGTACTATTGTGTTAAATGCTGAGCTGTAGTCGATGAACAGCATTCTCACATAGGTATTCCTCTTGTCCAGATGGGTTAGGGCAGTGTGCAGTGTGGTTGCGATTGCGTCGTCTGTGGACCTATTGGGGCGGTAAACAAACTGGAGTGGGTCTAGGGTGTCAGGTAGGGTAGAGGTGATATGGTCCTTGACTAGTCTCTCAAAGCACTTTATGATGACGGAAGTGAGTGCTACGGGGCGGTATTTGTTTAGCTCAGTTACCTTAGCTTTCTTGGGAACAGGAACAATGGTGGCCCTCTTGAAGCATGTGGGAACAGCAGACTGGGATAAGGATTGATTGAATATGTCCGTAAACACACCAGCCAGCTGGTCTGCGCATGCTCTGAGGACGCGGCTGGGGATGCCGTCTGGGCCTGCAGCCCTGCGAGGGTTAACACGTTTAAATGTTTTACTCACGTCAACTGCAGTGAAGGAGAGTCCGCAGGTTTTGGTAGCGGGCCGTGTCAGTGGCACTGTATTGTCCTCAAAGCGAGCAAAGAAGTTATTTAGTCTGTCTGGGAGCAAGACGTCCTGGTCCGCGACGGGGCTGGTTTTCTTTTTGTAATCCGTGATTGACTGTAGACCCTGCCACATACCTCTTGTGTCTGAGCCGTTGAATTGCAACTCTACTTTGTCTCTATACTGACGCTTAGCTTGTTTGATTGCCTTGCGGAGGGAATAGCTACACTGTTTGTATTCGGTCATGTTTCCGGTCACCTTGCCCTGGTTAAAAGCAGTGGTTCACGCTTTCAGTTTCGCGCAATTGCTGCCATCAATCCACGGTTTCTGGTTTGGGAATGTTTCTGGAACATGTAATCTTTTATGTCGCTTATTAACCTGTTTGTGATAGCCCCCCCCTTTTCTCAATTTCCGCCTGAAAACATACCCTAATCTAACTGCTTGTAGCTCAGGCCTAGAAGGTAGGATATGCATATTCTTGGTATCATTTGAAAGGAAACATTCTGAAGTTTGTGGAAATGTGGAAACACTAGATCTGGTAGAAGAAAATACAAGGAAATCAACAGATGTTTTTTGTTCTTTTACTGTTGTTGCATCTTTAAAAATCAACTAGAAAGGCCAAACATTCAGTTATGATACTGGGGATCATTTCAAATCAGAACATAAGTAGGCAACAGTATTTGACCAACGTTTCAGATGAATACCTTCAGGAATGAGTGAGGTACATGCCATTGAGCATGAAGTCAACCAGGTGTCCCTCACAAGTTTCCCAAATGTACCCAAGTGGCCGAATTGGTACAATGATACAAATAACCATATACAAAATACAAAACAATTATTCTAACATACCCCCAAAATATATATTTGAAAAATTCAAGAAAAAAAAAGTAATATTAAAAAAATAAAAATAAATAACAAGGGTAACTATTTACACTTCAATGTTCAATCATGTGAAGACTCTCAGTCCTCTACACAATGTTGCTCTCCTGATGCCATATCCCATAGCAGTCTCTCTCTGGTGTGAAACAGAGGGTTACAGCACAGGTGTTGCAGGTGACAGGGGACTTTTTATGGCACAGGGCACAACGAAGCCGCCCTACTGAGCCCTTTTTTCCCTGAGGCACATTCCTGCCTGCAAGGATGAACTTCAGCATGTGCGTACCGCTGGTTGGAGCAGAAGGGACAGAGGTAGAGGGGACAGAAGGTGCTACAGTGTTCTTGCTGTAGTTAGCAAGCTCCTGGATGAGCTGCTCCCTAAAGGCTAGCTGTGAGATGGGGGGCTGTCCACAGTTCTTGGCCATTTCCTTCTGGAGGATGAAGGAATTCACCACAGCAATGTCAATAAAATGATAAAACAAAGTTTTGTACCATTTCATGGTTTTATGAAGAACATTATAGTAGCCTATCAGCGCATCCGATAGGTCTACACCTCCCATGCTCTTTTAGTAATCCTTCACAGCAGCTGGAATGGGGACATTTCTGGCTGTCCAAGCGCCTGTAGGACCTTTCAAACGTCGAACAACGTGATCCCCACCGAAGGACTTGTGAATAGTGGAGCACATGACTACTTCTCTCGTGTCCATCCACTTCACAAAGAGCAAACCATCTTCACGGATCCATCTCATGGTACCCCGCTCAGCCCGCTTAGGCATGTCGTTCACCCTGGTTTTTGGAAAGCCCACTCTGTTGGTCCGAATGGTGCTACAGGCCCACATCTCCAGCTTCCTCAGGTCTGTGAACAGGATAGGGCTTGTGTAGAAGTTGTCTACAAATAGTTTGTAGCCCTTCCCCAGCAGCTGGAAATCTAATAACTGCATCACAGAGTCATAACTGAGTCCCTTACCGCTCGCACAAGTGTTCTTCCACTCATAGACAAAAAAATTGCACGTGTATGCACACGCAGAATCGGCCAAAACAAACAGCTTGTAACCCCAATTTGTCGGGTACTGTTTTAGGCCAATTCTGGCCTTTGAGGCTACCATTCTCTCATCTATGGAAAGGTTCTGGGTGGGCTGATATTGTGGTAGAGAGGTTTAATCTTGCAGAGCTTATCAAACCCTGCCGTGCCTCGTTTCGTCTCGTTGTCCTTATCAACTTCTGGGTCACTAATGTGAAGCGCCCATGAAATTGTCAGAAACCTCTTGCAAGACATGACCGTTGAGGGGAAAGGCAGTTGATAGAGGGGTGAAGTTTTCCAGTAGTCTTTCAGGGTTTTCAACTTCACCACCCCCATGTAGATGACCATAGACAGGTAGCAAAACAGATCTGAAATGGAAATGTGCTTCCATGCCTCTGTCTTGCCTTCCTGCTTCTTAGCGCCATACGTATTTGTGTTCATCACCAGGGTATCAACAACTGCCGAGGTGAAGAACAACTGGAAAAGTTGCATGGGGCTGTATTTTGAAGTTAGGTCCAATTGAGGCCCGACTGGGCGTTTTGGTCGGAAAACTGGAGACGGTGGGGCCACATCCTCCTCAAGAACAGAGTGCCAACGGTCCTCCTCCGCTCTGGCAGGTTCCACGCTGGACGCTCTGGATGAACCCTTCCTCCACTTCTTTGCCGCCGTCTTACCACCCCTTGATGGCCGGGCGGGGGTAGGTGTGGTGCCGGAAACAGCAGGGGTCCAGCTGGATGGACCAGCTTCAGTGGGGGATTTGCACCTAGGCTCCCAATCAGAATCGCTGGGACTGTGAAATAAAGACACAGACACAAAGACACATATTATATACACAATTTGTGACCATGGTGAGGTTTTGTCCATTCCATTTTAGATATAAAATACATTTAAACAATTAGGTAATAATTATACAGACACATATTATATATACACAATTTGTGACTATGGTGAGGTTTTGTCCATTCCATTTTAGATATAAAATACATGTAAACAATTAGGTAATAATTATACAGACACATATTATATATACACAATTTGTGACCATGGTGAGGTTTTGTCCATTCCATTTTAGATATAAAATACATGTAAACAATTAGGTAATAATTATACAGACACATATTATATATACACAATCTGTGACCATGGTGAGGTTTTGTCCAGACACACAGACATACACCCACAATGTAGAACAATATGTACTTTCTACATTTCAATATACTTGTATACTTTATATTTCATGCCCTAGTCATATTTTTATATAAGGCAAATAAAATACAAATATCTCAAACAACTCAAATGAATAATATTTGATATTACTAATTTCAAACAATGTTACTCACCGATCCAAAACTGAGTCTTCACCGTATAGGAACATCTCCTCAAATTCTGAATCAACGGATTCAATCTCACTGGATTCATCTAGATCACAGGTGTCAAACTCATTCCACGGAGGGCCGAGTGTCTGCGGGTTTTCGCTCCACCCTTGTACTTGATTGATGAATTAACATCACTAATTAGTTAGGAACTCCCCACACCTGGTTGTCTAGGGCTTTATTGAAAGGAAAGACCAAAAACCTGCAGACACAAGGCCCTCCGTGGAATGAGTTTGACACCCCTGATCTAGATGTTCACTATCACTAGATCTGTCTATTTCTTCAATTATATCGTGCAAGTCTGTGTACTTGGTCTTTGTCTTAGATTTGGCTGATTTATTTGCCATTATTATGCCTTGAAAATGCAAAAAAAAAAAAATTTGCGGCGCGTAAAACGGCGAGGCTGTTTCTTGTAGAACTTTCAATGGCGAATGGCTGTGTGTACGCACGAGTTTAGGACAAAGCCTATTCTTCCCGGGTCGAACCATTGCATGTTCCCATGTACCTCAGTTCATTGGCTATCTATCCAGCTAGATTTCAAGAAGATCAGTGGTCATTGGTCCGAAATACAGTCAATCATCGAAGAACAGGTCATTCGATTGGCGCGTAATGAGGTCGTTGTTTGGTGTGTTCAAATCAGTTCCTGTCGGTCAATATGTCCCGGGAAAAGAACCATGAAGTTTGGTTGTTTTACTAACAAACAGAGGATTGTAATGAAACCGAACATGACTGGATAAACGTCCGTTTAGAGTGAGGAATTACAATGAATGTTACGTTCAAAGTTGAAGGACGCTGAATTTTCCACGCAAGCCGTTTACAAAATGTTTCGTGTTAGGCTATAAAAATGGATTATATCGAACAAAACGCCACTTCATTGTTTCGTCGTGACCTTTAGAATTGCCAAAAGAAAAAAATTACCTCAGGTAATTGATTAATTTTATTGCTATTTCTGACTTTTGTGACTAATGTACTTTGCTGTAACTGCACCTAATGTGTTGTTTACTGATCGATGATCGCTTTTGCAGTGAAGCTTTTCGAAATCGGACATATTGGCTAGATTAACAAGAGGTATAGCTTTGATTTGGTGTATAACACTTCTGATTTAGTTGAAGCTAAATATTTATAAATATGTCATTTCGCCCCCAAAAATTTTTGGGGGGTGAAACGTTCCACTAGCGGAACCCCGGGGCTAGACAGGTTAACAAATTGGTACGCCATCTGTAAATACGAATAAAATTGTGAAATGACAAATCTGGTTGGTTTAGCCACGCAAAAAGACAGTAACCTTCCTGCTAGCCATGATTGGCTGAGATAATGGATGGGCTGGACATGCCGAGAGATGATGAGTTCAGATTGGTCTGCCAAGTAGCACTCTTCTGTCTATAACAATGGGCTGCTCAGTATGTGTAGGAAATACACTCTAATGCTCCTTTTTTAAAGATCTCACAAATAACTGCAAAATCGTTGCCCTCCACTTTCTGGAGGACTGAGTTTTTAAATCAGTGGAATGCCCGGGGGAAGCGGAGTATGATAGCTAAGGAGATGGATAAAATTCAGGCGTTTGATTGCAAACAGGTAGAGCGAGTTGAAAGAGAACAACACAGAAGGCTGTTGTATAAAACACCTCTCCGAATTACATCTTCAAACTAAGGGAAACCATGGCATCCGTGACTGAGAGGGAGAAGCGTCCATCCATGTATACAGGTAAGAATTTAGCTAGCTTCATTTTCAGATATTACAATTTTCAAATTTTGTCAAAAAGTCATTTTCATTGCAAGTTAATAAAGCATACTGTTAGCTAGCTAATGTTATCAGGCTGGCTCGCTAGCTAAAATTACGTGTATGATCTGTGTAGTAATATTATTCTTATCTCAGCGACATTTGCATAGCTAGTTATAGCCTAATGTTAGCTAGCTAGCTAACATTGAATATAGCTGGTTAGCTACCTGCAGATTCATGCAGGGTAGTAACATTATGAGTTGGGATTATGGTTCACATGTCTAAACAAAAGACTCCACTATGCAAGGTACCATTTCACTGTATCGTTTACACCTTCTGTATCCTGTGCATGTGACAAATAAACTTAGATTTTATTTGATATAGTGAGTGTTTACCAGAGACGGTAACGTGAAGAACAACATTACCTGCACCAAAGTCAAATTAGGATATAACGGTAGGCCAACGAGACAGTGTCCAAGTTCTAAAATTCTCCGGTATAATTTATTTTGTCATTCACAACCATAAGCTATTTTCTGTCATTTGCTTGCCATTAAGTTGTAAATAATGATCTTGTTGTGAGGTATATGATGGGGTCATTATCTGCATTAACTGTCGAAGCCAGCTAACTTAACATTAGCTAGCTAGCTAACAAGCTAGAAACTAACCAAAACATTGTTTAGAAAGTTGCTTTTAGTTGCCTGGTTTGCTCGATTAACATATACTAAATTCATTTTTAAACGGATTGATTTATTAGTGTCAAAATACACCAGTTATGCTATTTTGAACCACCAGACTGCTGATGTCATGAATGTGAATCATTAAAGACATGGGTGGGGCAAAGGCTGAAGAGGGTGTGAACAATGTTGAATGGGTGTAGACAAAGAAGAGCTCTCCAGTACGAGTTCCAAAATATTCAATGGCCATTTTCCCAAAAAATTGTGTTATAAGTTTATCAACTTTCAAAGCAGAATTACGTTCCTATTGTTCCTCAACTGTAGTGTATGATATACCATGTTCTAGCTCTGAGTCTCTACTTTTATCCTATGTAAAAATCACAATTTCAAATTTTGCTACATAAGACCGAATCAAGCCGGTCGGTCACATATATGTTTTTGTCATAGACTATATTTCTGTTGAAGTGGGAGTAAAATGGATTTGTGACAACCATCACAAAATACTGTTGATTATTAAATACCTTTTTGCCAAGCTACATATAAGTGTTTCTGTCTTACTGTGACAATAGATAAGGAATTAAGGCAAAGGACACTTATTTTCCAAGCCAGGCTTCTTTTATCCATGCATTATCATAAATTAGACCATTTTCATTCATCTGGTTTGGTTTCTGAGTGGCATTTATTAGTTCACATTGACATTTTTCAAAGAGTGAGAGTTTTTCAAAGAGTAGGAGGGCTCCTCGTGTTTTTGGCACTGCGATGGAAAAAATATTTTCAATTATGGAGAATTTATGCCAGCTTTCACAGCTGAAGTGTTTGAAATCCAATTGAGAAACTAGATAGTTAGTTTGCCAGCTACCACCCAGGGCACCTTTGTAAATAAGATTGTCATCTCTGGGTAAACAGAGGAGCCCATGTGTTTCTGGGAGAAATGGATCTCTGTGGAGCATCATGTTTTTTGTTAGTGCAAGACGGTGCCGCCGACAAGGTTAGTTTGAAACAAATTATGGCCCTGTGCCATAGAGACTAGAAGCAAGATTTAGTGTTGACTAGAGGTGATGCCTGGCGGGATTCTCTTGGTTGGAATAGGTATGTTGAAAAGCCTGGTGGTTCTAGAGTAAAATATTTGAGAGCAGCTAGAAGCTGCAGCCAGGCCTCCTCTAGAGTAAGTGGTCATCAATTTCTATCATAGACAATGTCAGGACATCTCAAAGACATAAGTGAAGAAAAATGGAATGAGACCTTCAGTTTAAGTAAACAGATAGACAGTAAGTAGAAAGGAGCGTTTCCCAACCTCAACTGTCACACACACACACACACACACACACACACACACACGCACACACGCACACACCCAATAACATGGCACTAATTGTGGAGTTACATCATGTGAGTGTTGTAACTCATAGAGATGTGTGTTCTTATTTAATCTAATGTGGTACGGTATGTTTCCTGGTCTAGATTCCCTTCGCATGGAAGGGAGGTTGTCATCACCGTCAAGGACTGCGGTATCATCACAATTATGCTGGGTGCTTATTGCCTAACCTAATAAGATCAACAACCTGACAGACTCCTTTCTCATTGTCTCCAAGATGCAAGAGTGTAAGTGTGACAACTGTCAGTGAATGGTTTACATAATAGGCACAAGTAATACACAGTAATAACAAACTAGGACTAGGACTCTGTCAACAGCAAATCCTAAATGTTCTGACAGAAAGGTACATGTATGAACGACATGTATGAAAAGGGTAATCATTCAGGTCAATCCAATGAACACAGAATAAATGTGATGTGTCCAAAGGCATCCTATTCCCTATATAGGGCACTACATTTGAATAGGGAACCATTTGGGACTCATCCATTTACCAGCCACTCATAATCTTTCCTGTAGTTTTCACGTTCCTATCTGGAGAGCCTGACTGACTGCCTGGTTTCCACAGTGACAATACTTCATTAGAGAAGTGGACTGCAGAGAGAGGGTGACTTCATGAGTAGAAATCTTAGTCGTATTATATAAGCAGTATGGAGCACACAGCTACAGCTATGACACAGCAACAAACAGAGAATAGCTTAATCTGCAGAATGGGACAAAAGCTCCATGAACTCCATTTGTCAAACATATTTAATACTCAAGCTCAAAGAAATTGAGCTACAATATCAAATATCAAAGACATGCTCCAACCTAAGCTAAAAGGATGTGCTCTGCCCAATAGCATCGATGCTCAATTTGATCAGTCTGATAAGAGCTTGTTCCCTGATCAGTAAGATTCCCATTTACTTTTGTAACCAAATAATATTTAATGTTTACCTTTTTTATTCATTGTTTTCACATGTGATGGTCAAATTATATATTAATTTCTAGGAACAAGCCAAATACACTGCTCAAAAAAATAAAGGGAACGCTTAAACAACACAATGTAACTCCAAGTCAATCACACTTCTGTGAAATCAAACTGTCCACTTAGGAAGCAACACTGATTGACAATACATTTCACATGCTGTTGTGCAAATGGAATAGACAACAGGTGGAAATTATAGGCAATTAGCAAGACACCCCCAATAAAGGAGTGGTTCTGCAGGTGGTGACCACAGACCACTTCTCAGTTCCTATGCTTCCTGGCTGATGTTTTGGTCACTTTTGAATGCTGGCGGTGCTTTCACTCTAGATCAGGAGACGTGGAGGAGGCGGTAGGAGGGCAACAACCCAGCAGCAGGACCGCTACCTCCGCCTTTGTGCAAGGAGGAGCACTGCTAGAGCCCTGCAAAATGACCTCCAGCAGGCCACAAATGTGCATGTGTCTGCTCAAACGGTCAGAAACAGACTCCATGAGGGTGGTATGAGGGCCCGATATCCACAGGTGGGGGCTGTGGTTACAGCCCAACACCGTGCAGGAAGTTTGGCATTTGCCAGAGAACACCAAGATTGGCAAATTCACCACTGTGCTCTTCCCAGATGAAAGCAGGTTCACACTGAGCACATGTGACAGACGTGACAGTCTGGAGACGCCGTGGAGAACGTTCTGCTGCCTGCAACATCCTCCAGCATGACCGGTTTGGCGATGGGTCAGTCATGGTGTGGGTTGGCATTTTTGGGGGGTTGCTGCACAGCACTCCATGTGCTCGCCTGAGGTAGCCTGACTGCCATTAGGTCCAGAGATGAGATCCTCAGACCCCTTGTGAGACCATATGCTGGTGCGGTTGGCCCTGGGTTCCTCCTAATGCAAGACAATGCTAGACCTCATGTGGCTGGAGTGTGTCAGCAGTTCCTGCAAGAGGAAGGCATTGATGCTAAGGACTGGCCCGCCCGTTCCCCAGACCTGAATCCAATTGAACACATCTGGGACATCATGTCTCACTCCATCCACCAACGCCACGTTGCACCACAGACTGTCCAGGAGTTGGCGGATGCTTTAGTCCAGGTCTGGGAGGAGATCCCTCAGGAGACCATCCGCCACCTCATCAGGAGCATGCCCAGGCGTTGTAGGGAGTCATATAGGCACGTGGAGGCCACACACACTACTCAGCCTCATTTTGACTTGTTTTAAGGACATTACATCAAAGTTGGATCAGCCTGTATTGTGGTTTTCCACTTTAATTTTGAGTGTGACTCCAAATCCAGACCTCCATGGGTTGATAAATTTGATTTCCATTGATAATTTTTGTGTGATTTTGTTGTCAGCACATTCAACTATGTAAAGAAAAAAGTATTTAATAAGAATATTTAATTCATTCAGATCTAGGATGTGTTATTTTAGTGTTCCCTTTATTTTTTTGAGCAGTGTATTTAATGTCAGTGTTATACAGCTTCTCCATCTCCATCTTTGAAAACTTGTCCATTCTATGGAGTTTCTACATTGGGAATCCAAACCAAATCAATCTCTGAATCTAAATTATTTGAGATAAAAATGGCCCAACCTGTGTTCCCAACAAAACCAGGGCAAGCTCTAAAGGATTATGCTGAAAAAGTACAATACGTAGTATTTCAAAAACACTGCCTAGTGGGAATATTTAATCTACTGTGGTTCTATTCTTGTTTTCAGACAGTTTTTTAGTGAGCAGACCAGAGCAGGGAATGATCAATAACATGTTGTGGAAACTGCAGACAGTAAATGAATAAATGATTAGCTAGCGGATGGTACATATCCGAACCGAGTCATCTGGCAACATGCTACAGAAAGGATCCATCCACACAGCACTGCTGTTTTACCAACACCTATTCTGTTGTCTCTCTCACGCCCTCTCTCAGCCAACCAACTGTGACGTACAGATGCTATTAGCTAGCTAGTACAACAAGGAAACAATGTCCAGGTTTGTACTAATGCCACAATTATTTATTTATTATTATTATTATTTTTTTTTCAGTCAAACATTAGCCAAAATCAGTTATATTCTTCAAGAATTAACTTTTTAAGACTAGGGGGCGACATTTTCGTACCCAAAAAACGTACCCATTTGAAACTGCCTATTTCTCAGCCTCCGAAACTAGAATATGCATATAAGTGTCAGATTAGGTTAGAAAACACTCTGAAGTTTCCAAAACTGTAATTTTTTTGTCTGTGAGTTAAACAGAACTGATATTGCAGGCTAAAACCTGGGGAAAATCCAATCAGGAAGTGACCCTGTTTTTGAAACCTCTGTGTTCCTAAGCATCCCTATTGCCCATTGAAAGGGATATCAACCAGACTTCTTTTTATATGGCTTCCCTGAGGTGTCAACAGCCTTTAGACATAGTTTCAGGCTTTTATTTTGAAGAATGAGCGTGAAAGGGCACATTGCGTAAGTGGATAGGTGGGGGCTCTCAGAGTGAGTTCTGCGTAACAGAGAAAGGCGGCCATTGTTCCTCCCTGTCCTGGTGAAAAGCCAACTGTCCCGGTTGATATATTATCGAATAGATATTTGAAAAACACCCTGAAGATGGATTATAAAAAAACGTTTGACACGTTTCTGTGGACATTATGGATATAATTTGGGATTTTTGTCGGCGTTGTCGCGAGCGCTCTTTCCAGTGCATTCCTGGGCATAACGCATCAAACTAACGGAGGTATTTGGATATAAAAAATATCTTTATGGAACAAAAGGAACATTTGTTGTCTAACTGTGAGTCTCGTGAGTGAAAACATCCGAAGATCATCAAAGGTAAACGATGAATTTGATTGCTTTTCTGATTTTCGTGACCAAGTTACCTGATGCTAGGTGTACTTGTTGTTTTGTCGAGCGATCGATAAACTTACACAAACGCTTGTATTGCTTTCGCTGGAAAGCATAATTTCAAAATCTGAGACAACAGATGGATTAACAAAAGGCTAAGCTGTGTTTTGCAATAATGCACTTGTGATTTCATGAAATTATATTATATACCTGTGGCGCTAGGCTAGGCTATGGTAGTCAACGTTTCTGATGACAATAATCCCGGATCCGGGATGGGTGGTTCAGAAAGGTTATGGGGTATATAATTCATTGAAATGACCACAAACAGCGGTAAATTTCACAGCTTGTACCATTAACACATGCAGGTAAAACCTAACTGGATAATGGCGCCGGAGGATATGGCTGCCGTTTTACGGTCTCCTAACCAGCTGTGCTATTTTGTTTGTTTTTTCGCAATGTTTGTAACTCATTTTGTACATAATGTTCCTGCTACCTTCTCTTATGACCGAAAAGAGCTTCTGGACATCAAAACAGCGATTACTGACCTCAAACTGGACAAAGATTTTTTCTTTAATTAGTCCGATGCGAAGGAAATAATGCTTTGTCAGGAACAGGCCCAAATCCCTCTCATCCGTATGAAGAAAAGACGAAAAAAAAGGGGGAGGAGGGCGGCGTGCCTTGTGAGAATTAGCTGGCGAGTAGGTAAACCACCACTACTCTTCATATTATTGGCCAACGTGCAATCATTGGAAAATAAAGTGGACGATCTACGATTAAGACTATCCTACTAATGTGACATTAAAAACGGTAATATCTTATGTTTCACCGAGACGTTGCTGAGCAACAACATGGATAATAAAGAGATGGCTGGGTTTTCCGTGCATCGATAGGACAGAGCATCTACGATGAGGGGTGGAGGTGTGTGTCTATTTGTCAATAACTGCTGGTGCGCGATGTCTAATATTAAAGAAGTCTCAAGGTATTGCTCAACTGAGGTAGAATACCTCATGATAAGCTGTAGACCACACAATCTACCAAGAGAGTTCTGGCAATAAGACCACACTCAACGGGCTGTATAAGGCCATATACGGCTGTATTTGGTAGCGTTGCCTTTAAATTGTTTAACTTGGGTGAAACGTTTTGGATAGCCTTCCACAAGCTTCCCACAATGAGTTGGGTGAATTTTGGCCCATTCCTCCTGACAGAACTTGTGTAACTGAGTCAGGTTTGTAAGCCTCCTTGCTCGCACACACTTTTTCAGTTCTGCCCACAAATTTTCTAAGGGATTGAGGTCAGGGCTTTGTGATGGCCAATTCCAATACCTTGACTTTGTTGTCCTTAAGTCATTTTGCCACAACTTTGCGAACAAGCTTCAACTTTCTGACTCATGTCTTGAGATGTTGCTTCAATATATCCACATAATTTTTCTACCTCATGATGCCATCTATTTTGTGAAGTGCACCAGTCCCTCCTGCAGCAAAGCACCCCCACAACATGATGCTGCCACCCCCGTGCTTCACGGTTGGGATGGTGTTCTAATCGCTTGCAAGCCTCCCCCTTTTTCCTCCAAACATAACGATGGTCATTATGGCCAAATAGTTCTATTTTTGTTTCATCAGACCAGAGGACATTGCTCCAAAAAGTACAATATTTGTCCCCATGTGCAGTTGCAAACCGTAGTCTGGCTTTTTTATGGCAATTTTGGAGCAGTAGCTTCTCCTTGCTGAGCGGCCTTTCAGGTTATGTCGATATAGGACTCTTTTTACTGTGATTACAGATACTTTTGTACCCGTTTCCTCCAGCATCTTCTGGGATTGGTTTTCACTTTTCACACCAAAATACGTTAATCTCTAGGAGACAGAACGCATCTCCTTCCTGAGCGGTATGACGGCTGCGTGGTCCCATGGTGTTTATACTTGCGTACTATTGTTTGTACAGATGAATGTGCTACCTTCAGGCATTTGGAAATTGCTCTCAAGGATGAACCAGACTTGTGGAGGTCTAAAAAAACTGAGGTCTTGGTTGATTTTGGGGGTTTTTCCCATGATGTCAAGGAAAAAGGCACTGAGTTTGAAGGTAGGCCTTGAAATACATCCACAGGTACACCTCCAATTAACTCAAATTATGTCAATTAGCTTATCAGAAGCTTCTAAAGCCATGACATAATTTTCTGGAATTTTCCAAGCTGTTTAAAGGCACAGTCAACTTCATGTATGTAAACTTCTGACCCACTGGAATTGTGATAGTGCATTTTAAGTGAAATAATCTGTCTATAAACAATTGTTGGAAAAATGACTTGTGTCATGCACAAAGTAGATGTCCTACCCAACTTGCCAAAATTATAGTTTGCTAATTAACAAGAAATTTGTGGAGTGGTTGAAAAACGAGTTTTAATGACTCCAACCTAAGTATATGTAAACTTCCGACTTCCACTGTATATAAGACAACTGCTGGAACTACCCAGGCAGAGCTCCTGATTGACATGTGTACTATGGTGCATTAAGTTGGTTGGAACCTCTCCTAGCGCGCTGACAATAAACAATGATTAATTTTAAGATTGACTTCAAATGTCCCTGTGTCAGAATTTCCACGACACTGCTTACAAGCAAGGCTGCACCATCGAGAGCATCACCGCCTGGTATGGCAACTGCTCGACATCTGACCGTAAGGCGCTACAGAGGGTACTGCGTGCGGCCCAATACTTCACTGTGGCCAAGCTTCCTGCCATCCAGGACCTATATATTAGGTGGTGTCAGAGGAAGGCCCCCCAAAAAATGCAAAGACTCCAGTCACAGTCTGTTTTCTCTGCTACCACACGGCAAGCGGTAACGGAGCGCCAGGTCTAAGTCCAAAAGGCTCCTTAACAGCTTCGACCCCAAAGACTTCTGAACAATTAATCAAATGTCCACCCAGACTATTTACATTGATCCCCCCTTTATTTTTACACTGCTGATACGCACTGCTTATTATCTATGCATAGTCCCTTTACCCCTACCTACATGTACAAATTTCCTCAACTAAACTGTACCCCGCACATTGACTCGGTACCGGTACCCCCTGTATATAGCCTCATTATTGTTATGTAATCTTCTTATGTTACCTCTTGATTCATTTTTTTAGGGAATTGTTGGTTACGGGTTTGTAAGTAAGCATTTCACGGTAAGGTCTACACCGGTTGTATTCGGCGCATGTTACAAATAAAATTTGATTTGATTTAAAAACAGGATTCAAGATGGATGACAGTGTTGCTGAGACCTATAGCCTGCTGAAGGCAGGGCTTTCTGACATTTCTCTTCTTTCATTTTACTTCTGACAGGCCAGCCTCTCGGTCGGAGAGTGCTATTGTTTGCTTTTAACAGGCTTTCAGGCCTGCCGGTAGTGCCTGTAAGACATCCATTATGGCCTGTGAGCCCTCTCTCTCCAATCATTCGCCCATTGTCAGTTCACAGCTGACAAGCTGCCTTTTTCTCTCTGTCTACTATCTCTCAGGAAAATCAATGCGATCGGATTTTGTGCCACCCTTGTCAGAGTGCTGTCAGGGCGCTATCTGAGTAATTAGAGTAGGATTTTTCTGAAATGCCATCGGCCGACAGACATGAACTCTTCCATTTTGTATGTGCATAGGTGATGCTCAATATCCACACAAGGCCATAACAAGGGAATTGAAAGAAGAAATAAACAAGTGGAATAAACCAGTCGAGTGCAGGTTATCTAAAGGCCATCAGAGGGTTTGTGGTGGTTAGTAGCTCACAGAACCTGCCAGCCAGGCCTCCTGAGGATGCCAGAGCCAGAGAGATGGATCTGAATGGACAGGAGGGGACAGCATACAGGGTGCAAAGCCGATCCCGGCTGTGATGAATTTCTCACTAGGCGACCATATCCCCTGAGTCAGCGAATCAGTCTGGGCACTGTGAGTGGTCAAGGTAAGGAAGGCAGGCAGAGGAGATGACTCTATCTTAAGCACCTGCACACAAAGTTCAAGAGAGCTCCAGCTTGAGAGCACTCCAGAACTTAGAGAAGGTCATTTTAGTGCCAAGAAGTATGAAAGGATATTTCAATAGAAAAAAAACTAAAAAACATTGAGAATTTATACACAGGGGGACCCCCAAACCTCTGTGTCAGCACTCCTACCTCCCATTGAAAGCTGTTCAATAAATCTCAGCCCTGTTGCCTCTCAGCCCTGAAAAGTGCCTTCAAACAAACTTGTTAAGCAAGAATTTGAGTTGTGTTTTTGTGGTATATATCACAGCTATCTGGGTACCTCTCCAGGGGGGGGTGGATGCTGGAGAGATTGAGAAGGTACTTAAATGTGTATTATTGCCATGTCAAGTGGGGGAAAGCGGCCAGGATCATCGTGTTACTGGTCAGAGCTGTCGAATGAGAGCCCTTATCCACATAAGCTCTGCCTCTCCAGCCAAGCAAGAGACATTGTGATATATTACCCCAGCTGCCCGCCTGGAGTTCATTGGCTGAAGCCATCAAGCTGCTCTCCACACACTCACACACCACTTCCAGCACCTATAACAGTACAGTTTAGAGATGGTTCTTGAATGCCTTCAGCAGGGGGGCTGCCCCTTTACTGCCTCATTATCACAGGTAAGTGATAAACCTCAAAGTTTGCAAACATGGTCATACACACACACACACACACACACACATACAAACACATTCAGTCCCTAAGTGACTCCCTAGCAAGGAAACTGTAGTTTATCTGTGCTGCAGTTTATCCCCCATCATGTATTATTCAAGGCCCACTCCTGGTAAAAGGCTCAATAATGTATCAGATAAATAGGATATCTGATGTTAAGCATGTGGCCCATATCCAGTGACCAGGCTTAAGTAGGATTACTTCATGAGCAGAGCACTGCAGTGGCTAAGAGCAGGGGAAGGAAGGCCACACAGTAATCTGGGCCTGCAATCACAAAGAAGAGAAGAAAGGCCTCCATTATCAGAGAGGAGAGGAGAGGCAGGAGTCAGGACACATTTATTCATTCTCTATACTGACGTGTAAGGAAGTGGAACTCAATCAATAAGAAGAGAGGGGGAAAGCGATTGAAGGGACCAACTCTGATCTGGTTGGTTGTAACATCTTATAACATTATAGGGTGGTTTTGATCCACCTCTGAATTTATCAACCCACTAAACTACACACAACCATGAGAACCATACATCACTGTAGTTTGGTTGCTGCCTCTTCATCTCATCTTTCTTGATTTAAAACATGCATCACTCTGACATTATATTACCCAGCTTGGATCAACATAGCCATGAGATTAAATAGCAATGTTTTAATATCCTGCAAATCGAGTGCTGTGTCTCTATTGTTCATCAAGTGGTGGCATCCCACACTGCCTGTTGTGTTTATTGCCAGGTGACTGGATCAAGCTATCAAGCACGTGAATCCTCCACACCTCCACACCTCCACACCCTTCAATAAGACTTGTTCTTAGAACCGTTAAGGGTGAGATACCAATATACATATATTACAGCAACAAACAACAGATGCATGTTCCAGGACCAACAAAACAATAGTTCACTTTTTTGATAGAAGACAACAATTGTTGGAGGAGTGATGTTTGTAATGTTGGTTTCGTATTGGTAGGTTAGTTCATGGGTAAGTCTACCCGAAACCCAGAAAATAATGATTGTGGCCATTTATAAACCTGAAGGGATGGTTTCTTCCCAAAAAAGCATAATGATAATAATTGTTCCATTGATATTTATCTGTGCTGCAAAAAGCTTTTTCTGTGTTGTAGAGGATCACACAAAAGTAGAAAGGCGAATATTACATTACATTAAAGAGATGATGTACTGGTTTAATATTTTTCTTTCAGATGTATGGTGTTATGAGAATCTAAATCCTTGTGGCCATGCTCATTAACCCATTCTTAATGTTTTCATAATCAATGTTTCCAGCTCAGCCTTTTCTTCACACTCGTTCAATTGATCTCATTAATTGGTAGCTCTGTGACAAGGATGAATACTTAAAGGTTTCAGTCGCTCAAGAGAGAGAAAGCGAGAGAGAGACAAAGAGAGAGAGCGAGAGAGAGAGAGGCTTGGATGTCCTAATATGATTGCAGACTGCAGTGGTGGTGTGGTGTAATTGCTAGTTTAGAGATTATTGTATTGTATATGACAGCAGATGGGGAACAGTAGAGATGACAGCTTGGGGTCCAGGCACGCTACACTGACTGTGGCTCTGCTGTGCTGTCTGACTGGCTGCCTCTGCCTGCCTCACAGATGCTCCTTTTTAATATTTTATTCAGACCTACATGGGTTCAAATGATTTAGCTGCTGATTGAGTTTGCCTGCTGCAAAAGAACTAACAGAAAAGTCCCGCAAGGTCAAACCTCGTCCACCTGGCACTCCAGATAGGCTAACGCCAAACGCTTCGTGTCTGAAAGATTTCGGATAGTATTTGAACCCAGATCTGCTTTTATTCAGATCAATCACACAGACACCCATAGAATGTCAGATGCAATGCACACTGGGAATGAATAACTAGAGGGGTCGATGCAGGGCCGGCGTTATGGGTGGGCCCTAGGGGGCCTGTACCTTCTTGCCCATCCCCCCAAAATATTGAAATATTGATCATTTTTTGGACGCCAACAGAAAGATGCATCAATCTCAGATAAAGCAGCCGAGCGAGGGAAACAGCGCCCCTCTGTCTCCGTACATGTGGACCATGTATCTGACACTGTCTGGACAAAAGGAGTATGGCATGTCATACTTTTTCTGTCCAGACAGTATCAGATACATGGGATAAATATAGTAAGACAGAGGGGTCCTGTTTCGCTCGCTAGTTTCAGCAGAGAGGAAGAGGCGAAGCGAAGGGGCTCACTCTAGCCAAAATCTGTCCTGAATAAACCCAATGCTTTTCTATGGGCATAATATGCAGACCTAAGCTTGTCGCCTGCATTCCCAGCTTTGGGACAATGACCCGTATTGTTAGGGCGGAGACATGAGCATCTCGTCATCCTATACAAATCTCTGGTTTCAGCCACTTGCGAATTAGAAAAGAAAAGTTGGCGGGTGAAACGTTTGGATGCTGGCTTCCCCTAAAGTAAATTACTGTTATGCCAAAAATATATAATTACGCCTGTCTATATAAAGTCAATTGAAATACTTTACCAGAGCCTGACTGGCCACAGGGGATCATTAGCTTATTTGAAAAAAGAACTAGCTGTGGATTGTTTCAAATCACAATAGGCCTATGCCGATTTGCAAAGCCATCAATTTGAGCAGAGTGCGTGGCAATATTTCTTGCTGATTATTGAGTTGCAGCTCTCAGTGAAAAGCAAATGTGTGAAAATAATGTGTCTTGAGTATAATTTAAAATGTTGAGACAAGAAGAAGGGGAGAAGTGTCTGGTGAAGACATGGGTATCTCTCTCTAGAATGTGCTGCACTCAGCTCTCCAGAACGTGCTGCACTCAGCTCTCCAGAACGTGCTGCAATCAGCTCTCCAGTATGTGCTGCACTCAGCTCTCTAGAATGTGCTGCACTCAGCTCTCCAGAACGTGCTGCACTCAGCTCTCCAGAACGTGCTGCACTCAGCTCTCCAGAACGTGCTGCAATCAGCTCTCCAGTATGTGCTGCACTCAGCTCTCCAGAACGTGCTGCACTCAGCTCTCCAGAACGTGCTGCACTCAGCTCTCCAGAACGTGCTGCACTCAGCTCTCCAGAACGTGCTGCACTCAGCTCTCCAGAACGTGCTGCAATCAGCTCTCCAGTATGTGCTGCACTCAGCTCTCCAGAACGTGCTGCACTCAGCTCTCCAGAATGTGCTGCACTCAGCTCTCCAGAATGTGCTGCACTCAGCTCTCCAGAACGTGCTGCACTCAGCTCTCCAGAACGTGCTGCACTCAGCTCTCCAGTATGTGCTGCACTCAGCTCTCCAGAATGTGCTGCACTCAGCTCTCCAGAACGTGCTGCACTCAGCTCTCCAGAACGTGCTGCACTCAGCTCTCCAGTATGTGCTGCACTCAGCTCTCCAGAATGTGCTGCACTCAGCTCTCCAGAATGTGCTGCACTCAGCTCTCCAGAATGTGCTGCACTCAGCTCTCCAGAATGTGCTGCACTCAGCTCTCCAGAACGTGCTGCACTCAGCTCTCCAGAACGTGCTGCAATGTCTCCCACCAATTCTTGCACCTTCATTGTTTCTTTGTGTAAATTGTTTGCCTTTGATTGTTTATTTTTATCAATTCACCACTACATATGTAACCAGTAGGCCTAGAAGATGTACTGTTAACCCCTTTCATTTGGTCACATTACATGAATTTCTGTTAATGCATGTATTGTATACATGTATGCATGTATATGTCACGATCGTCTTTAGGTGAAAGAGAGGACCAAGGCGCAGCGTGATATGAATACATCTTCTATTTATTTGAAGATGAAACGAACACGAACACTAATACAAACTAGACAAAACAACAAACGACCGTGAAGCTAATAAACTAAAGTGCAGACACAAGCAACTAACGTCAAGACATAGACAATTACCCAAAAACATCCCCCATGTCACACCCTGACCTAACTAAAATAATAAAGAAAACAAAGATAACTAAGGCCAGGGCATGACAGTATATGCATGTACGTTCTCATTCTCGGAGTGGAAATGTTGTTTGCAGAGTTCACAACCTGCTACACTTGTGAGAAACAAGTTTTGGTTTATTTCATAAGCATCAATTTGGTGTTTTGTCCATTTTTTCATAATTTTTTGTTTGGAGTGCTCCATGTGAACAATGAGCATGTGTGTGATTTCTCTGTCCTGATTGTCAGCTTTAGGCCTATGTATTTTACTTAGTTGACGATGGAAGTTAGGCCTACTGCTGCATTGGCCTATAGGCTATATCTGAGTTCAATGATCTTTAGCCGCCAATGGATCACTGTGTATCAATGTGTCCATATGGCAAAGGATGGTGCTTTTGCATTAGTTACATTTTTACTTTTAGGTTTTTATCAATCTAATTTGTATTGTTATGATTAGCCATTTGACAATCATTTGAGAAACGAAAAGGTTTTTATTGTGATGAAACTGCTCCACGAAAACGCGCAAATAAACATAATTACTGGCACACAGAGAGGTAGAAATTGTAGGATAAATTGTAAGCTTCCCCGGACATGAAACTCATGAGTTGCCTATGGTCTTCGTGCAAGGACATGTGAAAAAATGGGCCCGCCTATAGAAATCAAATGCCCTTCCAACTGATTCGTTCTGGCGTTGACCCGGGGTCATTGGTGCAATAGGTGCCCATCCAGAGTAGAGTACATCAAACTGTGCTGTTAGACATATAGACAGAAAGTAAAGGTGCCAAATGTTGTGGAATACAGAATCTATGTTTTGTGAGTTTATTTTTTTGTGAGTTATATTATCTTTGGTTCCTCTCCAGGTGCCTCATTTATAAACCGTGAGAATTTATACAAAATATACCCCAAAATGTACATGCGCCAGTTTTCACACAAAAGTTGGCATTTATAAAAATGGAACTTCACGCGAGATGTGCTCACCTCCCCGCAAACTTTAGACCATGAGTATGCACATCTGCTAGTGGTTGAAAGATTGCATTGCAAGCTGGCAAGTAGAGGTATTTTGTGCAAATGGGAGATGTGTGAGGGACAGCCCCAGCAGTCAGCTGGCTCAGGCACCAGGGCAAAAGGAAGAAGAGGGAGCAGATGGAGCAGGAGCAGAAGCACCAGTAGCAGTGCCACAAATGTCTGCTGTTTGGATGTTGTTTGATGAGAGAGCAACTGGGGATGCAGCACGAAGGAATCCCTCAGCAGATGCCATAATGGAGGTCCGATCCTATTTGGAGGAGCCCCTCCAAGATCTGCAGATCCTCTGAGCTGGAGGAAGACCAAGGCCTTTGTCTACCCACGGCTTACTAAAGTCATGAAAGGGAGACTGCATAGTGGCCACATCCGTTCCGGAAAACGGGACAAATAATTACTGTGAGAAGAAACCACATCAGCCCCTCGAAAGTGAGGCAGCTTGCATTTCTGAATGCAAATCTCTCATAAAAGCTAAACATGGTCAGCATTGCTGTGTGCTGCTGGTTATAACATGGCAATAAAGAAGAGAGAAAAGAGGGACCAGTTTAATGTTTTAAGTGGGATGCTGCAGATTTAGATGCACTTTGTTTATATACATTAAAAAGTTATACTTTAAATGCAAATGTTTAATAGCATTATTTTTCATAGCAAACCAATGAATTTGCAAACACATTGTGGTTAAGGCTGAGTATGATTTAATAATTTAATTATAATTGTTTTAACACCAATCATAGTCAAACTATCGCAAACTATTTGACTTGAAAAAATACAAAACATTTTTTTAAGAGCCGTTTGGGAGCCAAAAGAGCCGGCTCTTTTTATTGAGCTGAGCCGAACGAGCCGGCTAACTGAAAAGAGCCGAATGCCCATCACTAATGCGGATCTCTCGTTTAATTGGACCTAGTAGCCTAGTAAATAGATAGCCTATATGTATGTATCAAGTTTAAGGTTTGTATTGTCACGTGAACAAGTAGGCTACAGTGAAATGTATTTGTTGCTTGCTCTTTCCCAACAATGCAGTAATGAATATCAGTAGTACTGTATAATATATATATATATATATATATATATATATATTTAAACAGTTGCCTGCCCTACGTTTCAGAACTCGCAGGAAGGCCATCATCGTTAGGTTGGTGAAAAAGTCATAAAACATTGTTGAATTCAAACGTTCTGCTGACAGGTCCATGACAATTTGTTATTGTTTTCTCGTTCTGAAACTGCCACAGTCCTTTTCCAGATACAGCATAAATTACTGCTAAAGATTAAAATATTCGGCCAACACAGTAAATAGACCGTTAAAACATTCGACAGTATGGGTAGGCTACAGTATTGCTGTTCGATAAGAGCGCGACATCATTGGCTATTTAATCTTAGAGCCTGTACCAAGGCAGAACATATAAACCCAATGATCTATTGATAAACTGAATATTGAACAACAATTCGTATTATGCCGTGGGATAATGCCAATAGTTCCAAATGATACAGCAAATAAAGGGCGTTATTGTCACCATAAAAGGGGAATGGAGGCGTTTTCCAGGTGGAGTTAATGCTCGTTCACACGCGCACAGTTTTATGACAGGTCTGATTTACAACGGGAAACGTGCGCCAAATGTATAAATCTCTATATTTTTGCACCAACACGTTTTTTTCAGAAATGGCGCACGCAGAAAGTTTGTGTAAAATGTACGCAACGGTTATAAAATGAGGCCTCAGTAGATCATAATATGACTTGGGCCTTGATATCAGCATAGTAAAGGGTTATATTCCCTCAGATTAGAATTCAAAGGCTGTATAAAATGTCTTTCACAAAGTTATTTAATTTACAATATCAACTTCAATCCTTTACTCAAAGTCAGTTGCATAACAGTAGCAGCATGACCATTTTGAAAGCTACAATGTGGGAGTTGTCAACACCAGCAAGAGAGACTCTCAGACTCTCAACCTTACAATACTGACACATTGTACACAGTGGTGTGTGTAAAAAAAAGAAGACAAATAAAATGTTTTTAAAAACATAAAATAATGTACCTTTCTTCTCTCTGTGTTTCATAATTGTTCTTCAAATTGCAAGAGGCAGAATGTATCTCACAGGAGAAAGCATCCAGGCGAGCGAAACAGCGCCCCTCTGTCTCTCTACGTGTAAGCCATCTATCTGATGCTGTGAGTATGCTATTGTTGCCGCTCATAGCACTGAAGGCAAGGGAGCCAGCAAGCATTTGGTATAACGTAAAAGTATAACAAATTAGCCAATCTGCAGTGAGCTAAACTGAGCGAGCTCAACTGTGAAGGGCCCTGGAGCACCAAAAAAAAGTGGCAAGGGAAGCCAGCTTGGATTTTGGCATCCCTCCTATCAAATCCCATTGAGAGCATACAAGTCATTGACAGAAAAACTTGGAATTGTTGCATCTCGTTGTCCTACAGTGGCTAACAAGCTAGTGAGCTAAAATGCCCCTTTCCTAAATTAGCCATGGATGGAGATAGGGATTTGGACTTGTGGTTTTCCTTAATTCTCTGTACTGGCCAATGATTATAATGGCATTTATGATCCAACAATTAATTCATACATTGTTGTGCCCCTGGCCTAAGAGGATAGAAGTTCAATATGTAGCTAGATGTAGAAGGCCAATGTTAACTAGTTAACATTGCCCATGAATGGACGTTAGGCTAGCGAGCAAGAATTTTAGCCAGTTAGCCTAAGACAACAAAAAAATGTAAGTGGGAACTGTATGACATAGCGGTGGACCATATGTCAACATGAAGGAGAGGAGGATGGTATTTCTCTACAAGTAGGGTGAGTCAAAATGTGTCCTACTTGCACAACACACACACACACACACATGCCACACAGAAATCAGAACCATGGACAGCCACCTCATATTTAGCTTACATTGATTGGACCAAATTGTTTTTGGTATCTTTTAGTTGTCACTGTATTAGACTAAGCAGAGGTGATTTGATGATGTTGAAATGTTGAAGTTGAAATGGTGATGGAATAGTGGAGACAGCTCCTGTTTTCTTTGAGATTTGCAGTAACTTTCTGTGTTTCTAAATCAATCGTTTTTTACTGGTCCGGAAATGTCGGAAACATTAACTTGCTTGACCATGCTGTAGGTCATGTAACTGTCTGTTACTGTACATGCAATATGGACAGAGGTTGCTATCCAGTTGTGATAAAACAAAGTTGTGGTGGAATTTATTCTGCCACTGTCTTCTTTTTGTCTCGGCATTTAGGCCTATATATCACGGTCGCAAGGCATATGAATTAACAGGTTATAGAGCAAACAACACAATTATCACAACACATAGGTTGTAATATGGACTTTTTTGTTGGGGGGGGGGGGCTTCCCCAGTGATTTTACCGACGCACCGCTACTGATTGTACATCCTTACAGGTCCTTTCCTGGCTCATTCTGTCCAATATTCTACTCAAAGGTTTCTTTTACACATCATCTTCATAAGTGATATTCAAGGAGACATTGAACAACTTCATGTTGAAATGACATAGCTAACTACACTACAGGCAACACTGGAGCTGTTTGACATTGAGTAGTTAGTGAATGAGGATCTCATACTTAACCCCTGGCCTGTTGCACTTTGTAATATTTGTGTTGTGGAGAAATAACAAGGCAGGAGACGGGAGTACAGTTAGTTTTCCTTTAGTCCAAACCTCCTCGTGCTCTACAGATTCACGGCACACTAGTGCGCATGTGCATTTCCTATTAGGTGTAGTAACGCAACACTGTCGTAACACATCACCGCTTAGTAACAGCATAGTAACTAATATAAACAGATGTAGATCCCAGATACTACACTCCTCCCCCATAGTGTTTAACTCCCAGAGAACAAGGTAAATATGTTAGGGAACTACTAATGCAATATCTGAACAATGCATTCTTAACATTTTCAACTTCTGGGTTGAAGCAGACTTTTCAGAGCCCAGCACAAATCCAGGGGATTATTCTGCCCCGAAGATGGAGTTTGTGTCCTAATAACTAACCCAGGTAATGTCCTTTTTCTTTCCTTTTATCTAGGACATATTAAAGTGTTTGTTTGTTTTACTGTCTGTTACCTTAACCAGCTCAACTCACAGGTCAAGCTTTTGAGGTGCCCTTCGCTGTCGAATAGGATATCTCCGCTCCTCCTGGGCTTCCGGTGGTGGGCCAGGTTCGGGTTGAAGGTCAGGCTCTGTCTCTCCCGTACGTCCACAGTCAGGAGAATAGTCCTGGGGGTCGTTATTGTTCTCTCGGCGTGTCTCTGCTGGGGCGTTGGACCGTAGCAGATGATCCACATGAACGTTGACCTGGCGATGACCAATTTGGACTTGGTAAGTCAAAGGTCCTTTGCGTTGCAAGATTACACCTGAGTTCCACAGGCTCTTGGGGTGTCTGAAATCACGTACCATCACCCTCTCTCCCTCTTTGAATTCTCTGACAGTCTTTGAGTGTCTGTCATGAGCTTTCTTCTGCTGTAGCTGGTGCTTTGCCACAGTGCTTGACAAGTCTGGTTTCAACAATGTCAGGCGGGTACGTGGTTGGCGTCTCAAAAACAGTTCAGCTGGTGTACATTCCGTTACTGTGTGTGGTGTGTTACGGTAAGTAAACAGGAACCGGGGAAGCCTTTGGTGGGTGGGCACAGACTGAACCTCGAGTCTAGTCCAGGCCTTCTTAAAGGTTTGCACGGCTCTTTCCGCTGCTCCGTTTGATGCCGGATGGTAAGGTGGTGACAGGATGTGCCTTACTCCATTGTTCTTGAGAAACATTTCAAAATCGTTTGACGTGAAAGGGGGGCCATTGTCCGATACGAGCTCCTTGACTAGTCCAAAGGATGCGAACAGGTGTCTGAGAAGATTGATGGTCTTCTCAGCTGTGGTCAGTTGAGTAGGGAACACTTCCATCCACTTGGAATGGACATCGACGACAACAAGGAAATGTTGCTTGTCAATCTCGGCGTAATCCACATGGATGCGTTCCCAAGGTGTCGCAGCCCAGGACCATGGATGAAGAGGTGCAGCAGCAGGCTTGTTGCGAACAGCTTCACAAGGTGCGCAGTGGCCTACATGCTGTTGAATGTCCTGATCCAGTCCAGGCCACCACAGATAACTGCGAGCGAGTGCTTTCATTCGAGTGATCCCTGGATGTCCCTCATGCAGGTCAGATAGCAGTCTCCTCTGGAATTTGTGAGGTACCACCACCCTTGATCCCCACAGAACACATCCTTGATCAGTGGACAACTGGTCTTTCTTGTCGATGAATGGACGAAGGTTATCGTCATTTACGAAGTTTGGCCAACCTCCTAATGTTAAGTCCAAGACTTTGGAAAGCACTGGATCTTTCCTTGTTTCCTCTGCTATGTCTGAAGCAGATATGGGCAGTTCGTCAATGAGAGAGATCTGGAAGACTGCTCTATCATCTTCACTGTCGGAGTCACTATTGCATGGTAGTCTTGATAGTGCATCTGCATTTGCGTGATCACTGGATCGTCTGTACTCAATCTCGTAGTCGTAGGCTAACAATATCAGAGCCCAACGTTGCATTCGAAGTGCAGCAAGGGTTGGTATAGCTGATTTTGGTCCAAGGATGGCCAACAGAGGCTTGTGATCTGTCAGCAGTTGGAACTTCCTTCCGTACAGGTATTTGTGAAACTTCTTCACTCCGAATATTATGCTCAGGGCTTCCTTCTCAATTTGAGCATAATTTCTCTCACTTGGTGACAGAGTCCGTGATGCAAATGCAATAGGGTGTTCTTCACCTGACGATAGAACATGTGAGATGACGGCTCCTACTCCGTATGGAGATGCATCACACGCGAGTCTCAGCTTCATCTCTGTGTTGTAGTGGGCAAGCCACTTGCTCTTTAGCAGACGCTGTTTGCAAGTCTTGAATGCTTCTTCGCATTGTGGGGACCAATTCCACTTTGTATCGGCCTGCAGCAGTTGGTGAAGCGGATGCAACAATGTGGACAAGTTTGCCACAAACTTTCCGTAATAGTTCAGGAGCCCCAAAAATGACCTCAGCTCTGAGATATTTGTGGGTGCTGGTGCGTTTACGATTGCTTCCACCTTGCTGTTGGTTGGGTGCAGGCCTTGTGCATCAATCTTGTATCCGAGATACTCCACTGAGTCCTGGAGGAACTCACACTTGCTGCGTTTCATTCTCACTCCGTATTTCTCCAGTCTTGACATCACTTTGTCCAGCACTACAAGGTGCTCTCCAATGGTTGGTGCTGACACGAGGATGTCGTCCATGAAGCACACAACGTTGTCTATACCGTCCAAGATCTGATCCATTGTGTGTTGGAATATCGCTGGAGCTGTCGAGATTCCGTAGGCCAAGCGATTGAATCTGAATAGCCCCTTGTGTGTATTGATGGTCAGATACTGTTCTGACTCCGGATCCAGCTTCAGTTGCTGATAAGCGAATGCCAGGTCCAGCTTACTGAAAACCTTCCCACCAGCTAGAGTGGCAAACAGATCTTCAGTGTTTGGTAGTGGATATTCCTCTGGTAGTATGCAGCGATTTACTGTGACCTTGTAGTCACCGCACATTCTGACGGTCTTGTCTTTCTTTGGGACTACAACAATCGGAGCGGCCCAGTCGCTCCTCGCTACTTTCGTGATTATGTTATTCTTCTGTAGGCGGTCCAGTTCCTTCTCTACTGCTTCCTTAAGAGCATAGGGAACTGGACGTGGTTTGTGAAAGATAGGCTTGGTTCCTTCTTGCACTCTGACTTTTGCTGTGAAGTCTTGTATTTCGCCGTAGCCATCATTGAAAAGTTCTTTGTGCTTCTCCAGCATGTTAGTGAGTGTAGCCTGACTCACTGGTTTGTCCTTTCTCAGACTGAAGATTTCTCCCCAGTTCAACTTGATCTTTTGTAGCCAGTTTCTGCCTAGCAAGGCTGATTTTTCTCCTTTAACAATGACAAGCGGTAGCGTCCACTCCTTCCCCTCATACCGGACTGGTACCTGGATCTGCCCTAACACAGGAATAGTGTCACCAGTGTATGAAGAAAGGCGGATGGACGCTGGCTGAAGAGGGCACTCTTTCAGTTTTTCTTTGTAGAGTCTCTCTGGAACCAGAGATACAGACGCTCCGGTGTCCAGCTGCATTTTTACTGGCTTTCCCGCTAACTCCATGTTGAGATAGATTCCATCTTTTTGTTGTTGAGCTGTGTACACTGTGAACAGTTCCAATACTGTTTCAGTTGTACCTTCCTCTTCTTGTGCTGCGTCTGACACTTTGTGCGCTCTTGCTGTGCGTTTTGAGGCTTTACACACTTTCTGTAAATGTCCAACCTTTCCACAATTGTGGCACTTTACATTTTGGAATCGACATTCACTGTGCTGATGATTATCTCCCCCACATCTGTAGCAACTTGGCTTAGACCTTTGAGATGTGGGCTGCTTTGTTCTTGTGTAACCTTGAGGACGGGACTGAGAAAAGTGTGACTTTTGTGAGCCTTTTTCACCACGTGCATCACTGACCTTATGAACACCTTTCTGACGTTCTGCATATCCCGATAGCTCAATAGTATCCCTGTAGGCAAGCTCGAGTCCAAGTGCGATATCACAGGCTTTCCGAAAGGTCAGGTCCTTCTCTGACAGAAGCCTTCTCTGATATGCTTCACCTGTGAGACCACATACAAACTTGTCTCGAAGAGCATCATCAAGAAATTGTGCAAACTCACATGTACTTGCCAGCCTTTTCAAAGCAAGGATGTAGTCTGCCACGGTTTCCCCTTGACTCTGGTGACGTTGGTAAAATCTGAAACGTTCTGCAATGAGAATTGGCTTAGGCTTGAAATGCCTTGAAAGAGTATCAGTCAGTTCTGCATAGGTCAACTCCACTGCTTTTATTGGTTCAATGAGACCTTTCAGCAATCCATACTCAGTTGGACCCAAAACACTGAGAAATACGTCTGCTTTCTTTTCATCTTTGATTTCATTTGCAGCCAGCCAACGCTCAAAACGCTCCAAATAGGAATCAAAATCCTCTTTTGTAGCCTCAAACTCCGGTACTCGACTAATGGTTGCCATTTTCAAAGTTAATTGTTCAGTTTCCTTATTCCTTGTATTCCTTAATTTTCATCTAATTCTTCACTTCAGAAGTTTCTGCAATTACTTCGTTCACTGCACTCATTTGTAATAATGTACACACCGTGTTACATTCCTTCTTCCTTTTTTTTTTTTCTTTCTTGATAATATTTCTCCACTGAGATCGCCTAATTTCAATGGGTTCAATGACAGTTCTTTTTATTTTACCACCAGAGGGCAGTGTCGCTATTCTGGACTCCAATAGTCTTGCTACTTGGCAGCTCCTGAACACTGTACCTGCTAGCAGTGCTTAGCCTTTTTTTACTGGCGAAAGAAATAAAAAAATAACTGACGAATTACGTAATTATTTTGAGTTTCATTACTCACGCAACATTCTTCCCTTCAAGCAATGTCCGTTAAAGAAGTTTAACCACCTCGTCGCCACTGTAATATTTGTGTTGTGGAGAAATAACAAGGCAGGAGACGGGAGTACAGTTAGTTTTCCTTTAGTCCAAACCTCCTCGTGCTCTACAGATTCACGGCACACTAGTGCGCATGTGCATTTCCTATTAGGTGTAGTAACGCAACACTGTCGTAACACATCACCGCTTAGTAACAGCATAGTAACTAATATAAACAGATGTAGATCCCAGATACTACACACTTGACCTTGAATTAGAGATAAATTATGCACATGAGTTGTAACAGAACACCTGAGTAATCCTAGGACCCGCCTGCCATGTGCTTAAACATCCTTCCACATGTTTCATAACAATGATCAAGCCCCATAACACACGCACACACGAAACAGAATACCTAAATCAGGGGTTGGCAACAGGCGGCCCGCGGGCCAAAATCGGCCCACAAGCAAAACATTTTTGCTCCTCAAAAACTTTTTAGGCCTAAAATATTAACATTTTGTTGGGGTGGGTGGAGATTTTAGTTTTGGGACAAAAATCCCCAGGAATTCAGCTGAACATGACTTTCATTTAGGAAATCTGTTAGTCAAGTATTCCCATGAAAATGATTACATTAAAAAAAGAGACGTGATCGTGTCTCATTGTAATCAAGGTATGAAATTATTGTTCTTTTCAAAATCTATTTTTGGGCTTAGTTGTGGTTAATTTGCACTGTACAAATTATTACAATTATGCTCCGGGCCCCCAACCATGTGCTTTCACATAAATCGGCCCGTGGCTAAATCTAGTTGCCTGCCCCTAACCTACAGCCATAATATGTTTGACACCAGATACACCCAGCCCTCAAGACCTAAGTGGCGGCTTGTATCCCGGTTCCTGTAAACAAAGGAGGAAAATACTGCAAGTCTTTTCATCAGATTGAGGAGTCAGAGGAACACAAGGGCCAGTGACAGAAGTAGCTTCTCTTCTAAACGACTACTGTAATTTCAGGCAATCAGGCAGGGAGTCAGTGTGCACAGGGGAAGGACATACACATCAACACACACCTGCACACACACACACAGCGAGCATGATTGTATAGTTCTTCTGTATAAAATCATAGGTTTCGGTTTGAGACATCATCCTGACATCTATTTCACAGGTATATCTCTCAGGTCTCCATCTCACCCTCACCACTTTTTCATAAGAGCTATGATTTGGGGTCTCGGTCTGTTTTAGCGAGCTGTGCTTAGCCTACAGTGATCCCTGAGAAAATATGTCTGTGAGAATGTCTTTGCCCTCAGAGAGCACTGTGAAGTATAAGGGTCCGGGAGATAACTCCTTCACAACCTCAACTAGAAGACAACCATCCCTCTCGGTCTCACTCTACTGTGCTGGTGCATGGTGCTTAGCCAAGGTCCCTTGTGGGGAGTCTCTATGGCTGCTGGCCTATTTTCTCACTACTTTAAAAGGCTAATTGCCCTGTAGATAAATAAATAGTCATCTGAAGGTCAGTGCCAGTGGTATACATTCAATTTGGTAGCATGAGTAATATTCCACAGAACTATTATGCCGTTGCGTTGTACTGTATGTGTGGTATAACATTTGTAAGAAAACTGAAAGCACAATAGCAATAAGATGTAAATGTGCTTCGCAAGATGTGCATCTTGTATGAGGTTTTCAGGGGTTGCAGGAAGTCAAAAGGGGGTGATCTTAGCTGATGAGAATCAAGTACAATAGCTAGTGAACGCAAGTTGGCATCATACAGTGACGTCACCTGCCCTGAGACCTAAAGTATTGTCAGGTGATTCGCCCAGGTTTGCACTGTAGTTTGCTGACACTCCTTTCCAAGGTTATTGACTCATAACTTAAGATTGCTGTTAGGACAGATGACATTGAGGAAGCTGCTCTCCACTGTCATTGGCTAATATAGGCCATTGCTGGGGGGCTGGGGGGGGGGGGGGGGGGGGGGGGGGGAATCAATGCCAAAAATGTAATGCAGCTCAAATCCATCTAATTTCCTCTCAAACATTGTGGATCAGAGCCATTGGTCCGAGCGGTACAGACAGATCCACAGTGCCCCCTTCTTGTAAAAAGATGTATGGAAATGTAATAGGAGCATTGCTGCTAGACAAAGATATCTGAACGGTCTATTCTCATGTAAGCTACAACAAAACACCATCTAGGTGAAAGCACAGGTGAAAGGACAAGATAGGGTTCAATGACATGAGAACGGGCTAGGGTTGGTCAAGGGTATGCCAACATATTACCAGCCCATAGACACTTTGAGGTCAGTGGGCACATGGAAAAACACACAGGCATGTGTAAATATTGGACTATAAATTGTGCATTCCTGTATTATACCTATGCTAAAAATATTTATTATATTCTACTGAGACAATTACTTTATGTTCTTATATATTATATTTCTTATTGTTGTTGCGTTGTTGAGAAGGATCCTGCAAGCAAGCATTTCGTTGGACGATGTATCCTGTACATACGACTAATAAAACTTTAAAGCCACTCTTGAGAACTACTGACATATATAACCTGTTTTGATGCATTCGTGTCACATGTTTCCAACGACAATGACATGTACATTGCCATAGATGACAGGTGATAATTTCTCTAAGCAGAAATACCTATGCATTCCAGACTGCAGTGGGTATCACTTCCGGTGGAAACTGGACAGACTTGTTCTGGGCATTGGTCTATGTCTGGTCCTACACTGCCATCTAGTGTACAGTGCCTTCGAAAAGTATTCAGACCCATATACATTTTGTTACATTGCAACCTTGTTCTAAAATGGATTAAATGAAAAAAAATCCTCAGCCATCTACACACAATACCCCATAATGTCAACCCGAAAACAGGTTTAGAAATTTTAGCAAATATATAAAAACAGAAAAACGAAATACCTTATTTACATTGTATTCAGACTCTTTGCTATGAGATTTGAAATTGAGCTCAGGTGCATTATGTTTTCATTGATCATCCTTGAGATGTTTCAACAACTTGATTGGAGTCCACCTGTGGTAAATGCAATTGATTGGACAGGTTTTGGAAAGGCACCCACCTGTCTATATAAGGTCCCACAGTTGACAGTGCAAGTCAGAGCAAAAACCAAAGCCATGAGGTTGAAGGAATTGTCTATAGAGCTCCAAGACAGGATTGTGTCAAGGCACAGATCTGGGGAAGAGTACCACAACATTTCTGCAGCATTGAAGGTCCCCCAAAACATAGTGGCCTCCATCATTCTTAAATGGAAGAAGTTTGGAACCACCAAGATTCTTCCTAGACCTGGCCGCAACATCCGGGACTAGAATTCCTGTAGGCATTAGCCACTCTAGCATGATGGTGGAAAATGGTGTTTCATAACAAAAGTACACATACTTTCCCCATTTTCCCCCCGCCTTCTTGCCATTAAAGGAGGGAAGCGGCCTGAGTGGAAAATGTTTTATGTACAAAATGGTCCACGGGGGATGCGAGTGTATATACTGCTGCATGCATTCTCTTTAAGATGGAACAACTCAATATCGCCATCTGCCGGCCTTTAGGCTACATCCCATTCCAAATGCACCACCTTTGAGTGCAAGTTCGACTATTTCATCTTGCGCCTGTTAGTTACCATGCCAACCCAGTGGTCAGGTGTGTCGTGCTGCGCTGCTAAAACTTGGAAGCAATGGCTAAACACTGATAAAGGTCAATGACAGTTTGTTGTTTTGGCTCTGTACGCCAGAACTTTGGACTTGAAATAATACAATGACTATGAGGTTATAGTGCAGACTGTCAGCTTTAATTTGAGGGCATTGTCATCCATATTGGCCAACAGGCGCAACCAACCGACAGGGTCGGGTGGGGGGGATTGAACTTGACCATGTCACAGAAACTTGCGGGAAGTGAGTTCAGAACAACAATGACAAAAAATATATATATATCCCACCACCCAACAGGGCATGTGCCTGTATGTGGGGTCTAGTGGGGGAGCCTCTATTGTTTGTAGAGAATTCTCATGCATTAGTAGATAAGGCGTTGTGTAGATGGGCTCTTCTGTTATGTGTGCAGGTAGATGGTGAGATGAAGGAGGGACAGATAGTGAACGTCTTCCACCTGGAGTCTATTGCTAAGCTGTCTGACAGCTTCAAAGCTCAGTGGAATGAAGGAGACGTCGTGGATGAACACCTCAGTGTCTCAAGACACTGCCTGCAACTCTGCTTTCCCGTTACTTTGGCTAACAGTAATATTTACTTATATTTTATGTTTGTTTGTCTATTTCATTTTCAGGTTAGAAAAATCCAAACTTAGACTTGAGGAGCGCATTACATTGATCCCTAAACATAAAATTGAGAACAGAGAACTGGAGAAAGATCAAACAACTCCATGAAAATAATATGTAAGTAATATGGTCCATTTGATCATATTAGGCTATAATCTCCATCATGAGATTTGTGTAGTATCAAAGTAAATTATTTCACTAAGGATAGCATTAACCATCTGACTTAGTTAAAAATAGTTTGAAAAGTCAAAATAATTATGTTGAAACCTAAAGAGCTTTTATCTCAAGGTTTAGTTTTGATGTACTGATCATAAAGAGAATGGCATGTAGAATAGTGAGAATAGTTTCTTACATAGTTTGCATTCTGTTTCTCAGAGTTATTGCAGACCTGTTTGAAAGGAATATGGACGATCTGCATGGACAGCTCAATAAAGAACAGAAGAGCATGTAAGCAAGGTCCTCTTCAGATAGACAACTTATCAGGATAAGGTAAGACCCAGATGCAGACCGTGTCGAAGTAACAACGTTTATTACAGCAACAGGACGGCAGGCAGAATCAGGGTCAGGCAGAGTGGTCAGGTGGGCGGGTTCAGGGTCTGGACAGGCAAGGGTCAAAAACCAGGAGGGCGAGAAAGAGAGGCTGGGAAAAACCAGGAGCTGACAGAACAAATGCTGGTAAGCTTGACAAACTGGCAACAGACAAACAGAAAACACAGGTATAAGTACATAGGGGATAATTGGGAAGATGGGCGACACCTGGAGGGGGGTGGAGACAAGAACAAAGACAGGTGAAAGAGATCAGGGCGTGACACAACTCTCCCAACAAATCAAATCAAAGTGTATTTGTCACATGCGCCAAATACAACAGGTGTAGACCTTACAGTGAAATGCTTACTTACAGGCTCTAATCAACAGTGCAAAAAAAGGTATTAGGCGAACAATAGGTAAGTGAAGAAATAAAAACAACAGTAAAAAGACAGTGAAAAATAACAGTAGCGAGGCTATATACAGTAGTGAGGCTATAACAGTAGCGAGGCTACAATCAGCCCACTGGTTAGTTGGGCTGATTGAGGTAGTATGTACATGTAGATATGGTTAAAGTGACTATGCATTTATGATAAACAGAGAGTAGCAGTTGCATAAAAGAGGGATTGGCAGGTGGCGGGACACAATGCAGATAGCCCGGTTAGCCAATGTGCGGGGGCACTGGTTGGTCGGGTCAATTGAGGTAGTATGTACATGAATGTATAGTTAAAGTGACTATCCATATATGATAAACAGAGAGTAGCAGCAGTGTAAGAGGGGTTGGGGGGGCAATGCAAATAGTCCGGGTAGCCATTGATTACCTGTTCAACAGTAGACTTGGCACTCCGGTACCGCTTCCTATGCTGTAGTAGAGAGAACAGTATATGACTGGGGTGGCTGGGGTCTTTGAAATTTTTTAGGGCCTTCCTCTGACACCGCCTGGTGTAGTGGTCCTGGATGGCAGAAAGCTTAGCCCCAGTGATGTACTGGGCCGTACGCACTACCCTCTGTAGTGCCCTGCGGTCGGAGGCCGAGCAATTGCCGTACAAGGCAGTGATGCAACCAGTCAGGATGCTCTCGATGTTGCAGCTGTAGAACCTTTTGAGGATCTGAGGACCCATGTCAAATCTTTTTAGTTTCCTGAGAGCGAATAGGCTTTGTAGTGCCCTCTTCACGACTGTCTTGGTGTGTTTGGACCATTCTAGTTTGTTGATGATGCGGACACCAAGGAACTTGAAGCCCTCAACCTGCTCCACTACAGCCCCGTCGATGAGAATTAGGGCGTGCTCGGTCCTCCTTTTCCTGTTATCCACAATCATCTCCTTAGTCTTGGTTACATTGAGGGATAGGTTGTTATTCTGGCACCAGCCGGCCAGGTCTCTGACCTCCCTATAGGCTGTCTCATCGTTGTTGTTGATCAGGCCTACCACTTGTGTTGTCTGCAAACTTAATGATGGTGTTGGAGTCGTGCCTGGCCATGCAGTCGTCGGTGAAGAGGGAGTACAGGAGGGGACTGAGCACGTACCCCTGAGCGGCTCCAGTGTTGAGGATCAGAGTGGCAGATGTGTTGCTACCTACCCTCACCACCTGGGGGCGGCCCATCAGGAAGTCCAGGATCCAGTTGCAGAGGGAGGTGTTTAGTCCCAGGATCCTTAGCTTAGTGATGAGCTTTGAGGGTACTATGGTGTTGAACGCTGAGCTGTAGTCAATGAATAGCATTCTCACATACAGTGGGGAGAACAAGTAGTTGATACACTGCCGATTTTTCAGGTTTTCCTACTTACAAAGCATGTAGAGGTCTGTAATTTTTTATGATAGGTACACTTCAACAAAAATCCAGAAAATCACATTGTATGATTATTAAGTAATTCATTTGCATTTTATTGCATGACATAAGCATTTGATCACCTACCAACCAATAAGAATTCCGGCTCTCACAGACCTGTTCGTTTTTCTTTATGAAGCCCTCCTGTTTTCCACTCATTACCGTAATAGGCTGTATGCTCTCGTTGGCTGGCCCTCGCTTCATATCCGTCGCCAACCCCACTGGCTCCAGGTCATCTATAAGTCGTTGCTAGGTAAAGCCCCGCCTTATCTCAGCTCACTGGTCACCATAGCAGCACCCACCCGCAGCACGTGCCCCAGCAGGTATATTTCACCTTTCCATTGTCTTCATGTCTACATGTAATTCATTTCAGTACATATTAACCATATCGATTGCATAATTGGCCTATGATGATCCGTAGGGCCGTAATCATTGACAATTCACATTACACCATACGTTTGAAGTGTGCGCTCCAAGCTGCGCTCCTCGGTAATAACTATAAACAATAACTGATGGCCCACTCTCCCGATTGCAACAGATAGTTCAGATGAAAGGTAGAGTCGGTGGATTTACGTGGATTCATGGACGCACAGAACTTCTGGAGCAGACGGAGTTAAGGAAGAGAAAGCAGCGAGATCAGGCGATGGCGTTTTTCCTTCTTTTATGGGCATGAGATCTGTCGGTCATTGCCACCTGACCTAATTAAAGCACCCCTGGCCCAGCTGAGTAAGTGGTCATAAATTAAAGGATTATTCCACCAACTCCATGGGCATTTTCTACGTTCTATGTTTCGTTTATTGGTTGTGTGCTGCACAGAAACCTGTTGGTGGAAAATTCGTTGCATGTATTTTATATAATTATAAACATGGCATCAAAATGTTGATAATCGGATTTCCACCTAGCTGATCGTTGTCTGCAGTCGGTTCTGATCGTAGTGTAATGAAACAGGCAGGAAGAGTGAGCTCGTCTGCAGTGGTCGGCGAACCCTCAACCTTCCGGCCCACAGCCTTGTGTCGCATCGACTGTGCCACAAAAGAATGCTGAAATGGCAAAGTCTATATCCACATTTATAAACACAGGTTCACTGTTATTTGTGCTCATAAACATTATTTTGAGTTAATTCCTTGGAGGAATGTTTTCAATTTATTTTACAGTACGAGGGCAGGGTCATGTGAAAATATTTGTAACTTTGGGGAGGGGTGGTGCATTTTATATGACAGATTGAGTCGCGCCAGCCGCTCCAACCAGTTAATTTTGATCTGTCCCTAAGTATTCCACCTCTTCCAGCATAAATAAATTCAGGAGAAAAAAGTTGCTTAACAAGTCACATAATATGTTTCATGGACTCACTCGTGTGTAATAATAGTGTTTTAAATGATTTTTGAATGAGTGCCTCATCTCTGTGCCCCACACATCAAATTACAGATTCAACCACAAAAACCAGGAGGTTATTCAATGCCTCTCATAGAAGGGCCCCGATTGGTAGATGTGTAAAACAACAAGCAGATGCTGAATATCCCTTTGAACATGGTGAAGTTATTAATTAGGCTTTGGATGGGGTATCAATACACCCAGTCACTACAAAGATAGACGTTCTTCCTAACTCAGTTGCCTGAGAGAAATGAAACTACTCAGTTCTTTCACCATGAGGCCAATTATGATTTTAAAACAGTTACAGAGTTTGGTTGTGATATGAGAAAAACTGAGGATGGATCAACAACATTGTAGTTACTCCACAATACTAATCTAAATGACAGAACAAAAAGAAGGAAGCCTGTACAGAATACAAATATTTCAAAACATGCATCCTGTTTGCAAAAAAAGCACTTAAGTAATACTGCAAAAAATGTGGCAAATAAATTTACTTTTTGTCCTGAATACAAAGTACCACTGAGTACCACTCTTCATATTTTCAAGCAGGGTGGGGCCTCCCGAGTGGCGCAGTGGTCTAAGGCACTGCATCGCAGTTACTAGTTGTGCCACTAGAGATCCTGGTTCAAGTTCAGGCTCTATCGCAGCTGACTGGGAGACCCATGGGGCGGCGCACAATTGGCCCAGCGTTGTTAGGGGAGGGTTTGGCCGGGATGGATATCCTTGTCCCAACGTGCTCTAGCGCCTCCTGTAGCGGACCGGGCACATGCATGCTGACATGGTCGCCAGGTGTACGGTGTTTCCTCCAACACAATGGTGTGGCTGGCTTCTGGGTTAAGCGAGCATTGTGTCAAGAAGCAGTGCGGCTTGGTTGGGTCGTGTTTCGGAGGACGCATGGCTCTCGACTTTCGCCTCTCACGAGTCCGTACAAGAGTTGCAGTGACGAGGCAAGACTAAGTAGCAATTGGATACCATGAAATTGGGGAGAAAAAAATATAATAATAAAGCATGGTGATGGGTGTGCTTGTCATCAGCAAGGACTTGGGAGTTTGAGGATATTAAAGAAATGGAAGACAGTACAGGCAAAATCCTAGAGGAAAACCAGGTTCAGTCTTCTTTCCAACAGACACTGGGAGATGAATTCGCCTTTCAGCAGGACAATAACTAAAAACAGAAGGCCAAATTGCTTACCAAGACAACATTGAATGTTACTGAGTGGCCTAGTAACACTTTTGACTTAAATCGTCTTGAAAATCTATGGCAAGACTTGAAAATGGATTTCTAGCAACGATCAACAACCAACTTGTCAGAGATTGAAGAATTTTTTTTATAATTATGGGAAAATATTATACAAACCAGATGTGCTCCGAGAGACTTACCCCAAAAGACTCACAGCTGTAATCACTGCCAAAGGTGTTTCTAACATGTATTGTCTAAGGGGCCGTATACTTATCTAATAAAGATACAGTGCATTCGGAAGGTATTCAGGCCACTTGACTTTTTCCACATTTTGTTAGATTACAGCCTTATTCTAAAATGGATTTAATAAAAACCAATTCCTCATCAATCTACACACAATACCCCATAATGACAAAGCAAAAACAGTTTTAGATTGTTTTGCAAATGTATCAAAAATAATTTACAGAAATACCTTATTTACATAGTATTCAGACCCTTTGCTATGATACTCATAATTGAGCTCAGGTGCATCCTGCTTCCATTGATCATCCTTGATGTTTATACAACTTGATTGGAGCACCTGTGGTAAATTCAATTGATTGGACATGATTTGGAAAGGCACACACCTGTCTATATAAGGTCCTACAGTTGATATTGCATGTCAGAGCAAAAACCAAACCATGAGGTCGAAGGAATTGTCCATAGAGCTCCGAGACAGGATTGTGTTGAGGCACAGATCTGGGGAAGGGTACCACAACATTTGTGCAGCATTGAAGGTCCCAAAGAACACAATGGACTCCATCATTCTTAAATGGAAGAAGTTTGGAACCACTAAGACTCTTCCAAGAGCTGGCCGCCCAGCCAAACTGAGCAATCAGGGAAAAGGATCTTGGTCAGAGAGATGACCACGACCCAAATGCGCCTCTGACAGAGCTCCAGAGATGGGAGAACCTTCCAGAAGGACAAGCATCTCTGCAGCACTCCACCTATCAGGCCTTTATGGTAGAGTGGACAGAAGGAAGCCACTCCTCAGTAAAAGGCACATAACAGCCTGCTTAGAATTTGCCAAAAGGCACCTAAAGGACTCTCAGACCATGAGAAATAAGATTATTTGGTCTGAATGCCAAGCGTCAAGTATGAAGGAAACCTGGCACCATGCCTACGGTGAAGCATGGTGGTGGCAGCATCATGCTGTGGGGATGTTTTTCAGCGGCAGGGGCTGGGAGACTAGTCAGGATCGAGGGAAAGATGAACGGTGCAAAGTACAGAGAGATCCTTGATGAAAATCTGCTTCAGAGAACTCAGGACTTCCGACTGGAGCAAAGGTTCACCTTCCAACAGATCAACGACCTTAAGCACACAGCCAATCATTTTTGCCCATTCCTCCTGACAGAGCTGGTGTAACTGAGTCAGGTTTGTAGGCCTCCTTGCTCACACACGCTTTTTCAGTTCTGCCCACAAATTTTCTATAGTATTGAGGTCAGGGCTTTGTGAAAGCCACTTCAATACCTTGACTTTGTTGCCCTTAAGCCATTTTGCCACAACTTTGGAAGTATGCTTGGGGTCATTGTCCATTTGAAAGACCCATTTGCGACCAACCTTTAACCTCTGACTGATGTCTTGAGATTTTGCTTCAATTTATCCACATAATTTTCCTACCTCATGATGCCATCTATTTTGTGAAGTGCACCAGTCCCTCCTGCAGCAAAGCACCCCCTGTCACGATCGTTATAAGGAGTGGACCAAGATGCAGCATGGTATGTTTCCATCCTTTTATTTGGAAGAGAAACTAAAAGAACAAAAACAATAAAGCGAACAAACAAAACGTAAAGCTCAGAGTAGTGCTCACAGGCAACTATACCTAGACAAGATCCCACAAAGCACAATGGGGAAATGGCTACCTAAATATGATCCCCAAACAGAGACAACGACAAACAGCTGCTTCTGATTGGGAAGCATACCAGGCCAACATAGATATACAATTACCCTAGATAACCCACCCTTAATCACACCCGACCTAACCAACATAGAGAATAAACAGCTCTCTATGGTCAGGGTGGGACACCCCCACAACATGATGCTGCCACCCCCGTGTTTCACGGTTGGGATGGTGTTCCTCGGCTTGCAAGCATCCCCCTTTTTCCTCCAAACATAACGATGGTCAGTATGGCCAAACAGTTCTATTTTTGTTTCATCAGACCAGAGGACATTTCTCCAAAAAGTACGATCTTTGTCCCCATGTGCAATTGCAAACCGTAGTCTGTTTTTTTATGGCCGTTTTGGAGCAGTGGCTTCCTTCCTTGTTATGTCGATATAGGACTCGTTTTACTGTGGATGTAGATACTTTTGTACCTGTTTCCTCCAGCATCTTCACACGGTCCTTTGCTGTTCCGGGATTGATTTGCAATTTTCGCACCAAAATACATTCATCTCTAGGAGACAGAACGTGTCTCCTTCCTGAGCGGTATTCCGGCTGCGTGGTCCCATGGTGTTTATACTTGCGTACTATTGTTTGTACAGATGAACGTGGTACCTTCAGGCGTTTGGAAATTGCTCTCAGGGATGAACCAGACTTGTGGTCTACAATAAATTTTTCTGGGGTCTTGGCTGATTTCTTTTGATTTTCACGTCAAGCAAAGACGCACTGAGTTTGAGGGTAGGCCTTGAAATACATCCACAGGTACACCTCCAACTGACTCAAATTAAGTCAATTAGCCTATCAGACGCTTATAAAGCCATCACATAATTTTCTGGAATTTTCAAGCTGTTCAAAGTCAGTCAACTTAGTGTATGTAAACTTCTGACCCACTGTAATTGTGAAACTGAGTTAAGTGAAATAATCTGTATGTAAACAATTGTTGGGAAAATGACTTGTCATGCACAAAGTAGATGTCCTAACCGACTTGCCAAAACTATAGTTTGTTAACAGGAAATGTGTGGAGTGGTTGAAAAACGAGTTTATCCTGTTGGCCAGAACTAAATCAAACATTGCACTTAAAGTAGAGAGCAACTAAAGTGAGACAAAGAATTACATCAACACAACTGTTAGAAAAACTAAACACAAATGAAAGTCATATCAGATGGTACACACTTGTAATTTTTATTTCAGAAAATCTCATTTGAACAACACTTCTGACAGTTTTCACAATAGTCAAAAATCTAGCTAGTCAAATCCTTGCTCTGTTTGTTTTAAAATTACAGTGCAATAAAATTATATAGGTCTAATCAACCCTTTCATTGTTATACATTTACAGGTATTCTATGAGCATGCATGAAACAAATTCACAATTTCACTTCCTTACTATTCAACAGTGTATTTCCACAACAGAATTTAATGGGGAAAAGGCAATATCCTTTTCATTTAAAAAACTTTCAAGCTAAATAATTGAACTTTATCCACTTAACGATTAATATTAGGTTATAGTGAACCATTGTATGTGCCTCTGGGCATATGCATGTGTTCAGAGTTTATGGCACATTAGATTTAGCGCAAGAACTTAAACTATTGGACAATCCAGAGACCTCCATCGATTTCAAAACAACAACCAAGGATATCGGCGATTAAAGCAATCAAGGATGTTGAGCATAAAATATTAAGAGTGAATATGTTTATACACATGTATAACAGCCTTAATGAGGAACAGTACATCTTAGGCCTTGGACAACAACATTCATGTGTACACAAGCATCAACACAATAACATTCAATTATATACAACACATATATGGAGCTTTATAGATTATAGACATACTGTATGTGCATAGGATGATTGTTTTCCCACCTTGGTTGTATAAATATAATACAATCTTCCTTCTCCCTGTGAGATGAACTCACACCATCAACCCTGCATGCAGCAGTCATCATACTACCATACTCAGAGGAGGCAGTAAAGACTATTGTCCATATCTCTATTGCACACCTTCTGAATTGATAGGTGGATATTAATCCCCACATCCCTCTATAATACTTCTAGTGGCCGTTGCCGCCTTCTGACAGAATCCAGCTAGGTTCAGTGAATCTGGCAGTGAGAAGGTAGAAGAGGGCAGGTCCAGGTACCAGTGCCAATAAAGGCAGGTCCTGCTCCAGTTTATCCAATCGGGAGATGGAGATGATGCCATACGCATGAAGGAGCCAATGACTGAAGAGCACCACCAACCTCTTCTTCTTGGCAATGAGATTCTTGAAAGACTATGGAGAGGAGTAAACACATGGGAAATTGGATATGTTCTAATACAATGATGTTGACTGAGTTGATCACAAACGTTAAGAAAATATAAAATAAGGAGTTTCTTACCTGTATTTCTGAGGCTGACATGTACACTGCCAGGGTAACCAGGGACAACACCAAAATAATGTATGGAAAAGCATAATCTGAAATAAACAGAAAATATCAAGCTCATACCGAAGTCTGGAGAACTTCAGTTTTGGATTTTGAATGGGAGCGCTGGCTGTTAATACTCATATTTGATTTGCTCTGAGCAAAAATTATGTTTCCCCTCTGGAGGCATTCATTAATATTTGTTTTTTTCCCATCTTTTGTCCGTGTCTTTTCCTACCGCTAGCTTGTTGCAAGGCAGAAATTCAGAAACAACCTCTTTGGTGCTCCACCCATGCAAAATATTGGATTTATTTTTGTTTAATTATAAAAGGTTTGGGGCAGGCCTACTAGTTTTGCATTTCTTTAACTTTTTGAAGGGCTAGTAAAGTATTAGAAAGACTGGGAAGATAGAATGGTGAATTAAAGGGCAATCATTTAAAGAAAAATATTTAACCTTTATTTAACTAGGAAAGTCAGTTAAGAACAAATTCTTATTTACAATGACGGCCTACCAGGGACCAGTGGGTTAACTGCCTTGTTTAGGGGCAGAACGACAGATTTTTCGGTTACTGGCCCAACGCTCTAACCACTAGGCTACATACCTGCCACCCCAAAACCCCTGTGTTCAAATCCGCCAATTGGCGGCCTGGGTCAGCTACTCTAACGTGTCACTAGTTTCCATGCAAACTCCACAAATATTTATAGTCTTCCTGAAGAGAACTTCCTCAGTCATTCAAACAGAACATAAGAATCCTGGGCTTCCAAGGCCACAAGACCTCTGGCCTTCAAGAGCGACTGAACATGCCGATTGGCAAATGTGTTTTTCTGTTGCTAATTAGACATTTAAGATTTTAGTCTTGGAGGTGTGTTTTCCTGACATTCCATTTGTCTGCCCCACTCCTTTATGCCTATTTCACTTCCTAAAAATCCCCAGAATGAATCTAAGATTTAAGAAATATTTTTAATTTCGATTAAAGTGTTTGGTGCAGTATTTTCAAGTAAAAAAATGTGCAACGTGTTGTCTTCTGTAAACAAATTCAGAGCTGCTGGCCAGGTCCTTCTCACTGTCTATGCTATTGGATAGAGTACAATCACCGCATTTGTTCACCCCATGTCATTGGGAAAATGACATCAAATCAAAACCCAACCTTAATTTACCGGTTGCGACGCAGAGATGTTATAGACGAGACTGACTTTTTGAACAAAATTATCCTATTTACACCATTTCTGACTGACTGAGGACATTATAAAAGGGATTTGTTGCTTTTTAAAGGCAGTCGCTCTTTAAAAGAATGCATTTCACATAAATCAATTATGTAACCAGCAATACTAGATAAATGCAAACTGGACTTAACCTGACTAGACCGAACCTGACTGGACCCTCATCTGAAAGCATACTCACAGAGGAGGCCGCCTCCCACAGCTTGCAGGACTGTCAGGATAGGAAAGAAGTAGAGAGCAGCGTAGATGCTCTTGAAGCGGTCAGATTTCCCCAGACCACAGGCAATCTTTTTGACCAGGAGTGGACGCAGGAGCATCATGAAAACCAGACAGAAGGCATAGTAGATCAACACCATAGTGTACCTGCAAACACAATATGATAAGCCATGTTATTCAATTAACAAAACAGCTCACATCACACTGTGCTTGATGGTGTGCACAATGCTCTGAACATACCAACCAATTTAATTTATACCATGGCATTGTTGAATACTTGTTTCTGAATGGCTTGAAGAGCATTCTAGAGCGTGCATATACCCTATAAGGCACTGTATATAATCACGGTAGAATTGAATGGCTATAGCTTTTGAAAAAGAAAGTCACATTGAAAACATTGTTGCCGTGTTGAAATCAACTTTCATAATAGCAAGCTAGGACTGATGGTTTGGTTAGCTAAACTAAGGCAACTACTGTAGCTATCTAGTAAACATGCTAGCTACTTCAGTGGATGTTGAACACATTTCTACCTGCAAGTGAACACATTTCTAGCGGCAAATGTGTTAAATTATAGCCATGGTATAAAAGGGACAATCAACTTAGGGCTCTATGCGTTCTCTGGAAAATAATGCAACTCCGTTGAAGGTTAGTTCCACTCTGCTAGCGTGTTGTGGAATACACCTTCACGTCGTTCATTATTTTCAATAGAAGACATAGCCCCTCGCTGATTATCTCTTACATGTTCAACTCATTACCAATTCATATCAGTTCATTAGGAGACAGTTGAGACAGAGATTGAACTTAATACTGGACTAAAAAGCTATTTCAACATGCTTTTGGTCCAGGACTAGCTGTGAAAGCAGCCCTACAAGTGCAATGTGTATAGGTCCAATTCATGACGTGGAAAACATAGGAATAGGCTACTCACAGGGGAAAGACTGCTTCCTGTGTGCAGTGTAGAGTTGTGACATAGTCTGGGCTGGGGTTGTACAGCATGGTGTACCAGTCTGACAGCATCTGGACTCTGCAGGACCTGATAGACAGCAGACCCACTGGGTCGTTGACCAGTAGAGTTAGCACAGCCGCAGCGCTGCACTCAAACAGGGCAGTTATGTGTTGGAAGAGGGCACTGGAGCTGCAGAAAAAGATACATAATATCAGAAACATTAACGTGAGTTACCAAGTAGGCTACTACAGGACAATGTTAAAATCCTCCTTTCCAAAAGCACCGCCGCAGTAAATGTCACAATATGCAGCCTATTGGCCATGGGTTATGGTGACCAAATACATAATTTGGCCTGAATGTGAGGCATTACCTTTTCTTTCCAGAATACCACTCAATGAAGAACCAGTGTAGAACCAGTGGCAGCATCGCCATGAAGCCCAGGTACAGCCAGTCATAAAGTTCAGGGGATTCTGTACACTTCTCACAGATCTTCTGCATGCTAGTCCTCTCTCCTCTGGGACAGACCTGATCATTCAACTACATTTTAGTGTGTGGGGATAGCCTACTACTAGGTTACGGAACAAAGCTAGAGTTAAAGTAGTTACAGTAGAATGTCATTTCAACTGCCTAAATCGATGACGTTTGTTAATTCAGCTGGAGCTACTCACCCCACATTCTCCATCAAAGGAGCCATTTATTAACGTCTTGCCGCAATACAGTCCCGGACAAGTTGAACTCATAGCTACTGCTGTAATGAAGCCAGGAGTAAGTAATACAACAAGACAGTTATTGACAATACTGCAGACGTCTATATGTACTTTAGCATAATAGCCAACAAACACATCAGCTGACAACTAACAAGTAACGCTAGCTAATAGTTAGCTAGCTAGAACAGCTAACTACCTAACGTTAGCTAGCTATAGTGGCTTGTCTGGCTTAGGCGACAGGACGTTTAAGCCATCATTGAGCAGACAATGTAGCCACATACCCATGTTATTAGTCAACCTCCATACGATTAAGCTTTAATACATTACTTAGTAGAATATGTTTATGACGTATCCAACGATTTAATGTCTGCTAAATCAAACGATCAGCCGGAAGTTGCTTCTTCATTTATTATAATATTATGGTAGTCCGCAAACAAACGTTAGAAGTGCATGCCGCCACCTACTGTACTGGAGTGTGTAGTCAAACACAGTTTACAGACTAAATTCATAAAGAAACAAACATTAAGAGAGACCAAACCATCCTATCTTAATCCTGTACTACTAAGAAAATAAAAAAAGCCCTACTAACAAACCCTCCCCCATCCCCAAAATCCCTTCCAACCCCCTCATCCCTGTCCAACCTCAATAATCCTGCACATCAATCCTCTTCCACATAGGCCCACCAGTACTTACAACAATACAACAACACATGCTTCACTGTTTCATCAACCACTCCATACACAAAACTATTTGCATGCTTGCCAACCAGATATAATGAAGAGTTGAATGTACAATATCCTAGACGCAGTTGAGCAGACTCTCTTCCTTCCTAGTCTAAACCTTGAATCTTGATCCACCAACCTTTCTTTGGAAGGCATATAAATGCAGGTCCTTGGGCTCTGTCCCACCTGTTCTATTATAATGGCTCTAATGTTATATTTGGTCTCTAATATCACATCACCTCTAATAAGAATTATATCTTGTTTTAAAGCCCTTTTGGCTACCTGTTCTACTATTTCATTCCCGCCCACTCCCAAGTAGACCCAGCAGAATCTCACTACTACACCCAGTACCGAAGGCTTCTGCTAGAGATCCCAAATCGAGCAAAGTGGACAAATACTGATGAAATGTTAAAACACAAGATTAAAATGTATTTATTTTACACAATATGTTCATATAATATAAAAGGTAAGATAAACATGTTCCAAGTAGCCTATGTGTCATGACTCATGGGTAGATAGAGAGAGCAAGAGAGGTCATGAGCTCCTGAATTCTTCTGCAAAAAAATGTAATCAGAGTTGGATAAACATAGATAAACTTGGATTTTTTCACAATGACTTATACAGGATACTACCCTCTACTACAAAACCTTCACTCCAAATCCAAATTCTGAACCTAAAACCTTGATTTTGGACAAAAATACCCGGAATTATTCTTACTACTAAGAACTATCAAGAAAACACTTCTGGCAAACCAAAACCTGCAGAAGAAACACAGCAGAAACCTGGAAATACCATCCAACCAAAAACTGAGTGAGTAATGTTCAGTCTGAAGCTACCTCTGAAGCCAAAAAGTAAAAGACAATCTTTAGGTAATTTTGGTATATAAAGCTAAGTTAATAAGCCTACTAAGCTACCCTGGAGCTGTTGTCAGAGGACAGACTAGGGTCCCCCAGCCGCATCATGATTCATACGTGCACAAACAACGTAAGGGGCCAGCAGGAAAGGGTGGACACAGCACTTAAGGGAGTGATTGAAAAAGCTTCTTCCACTTTCCCTAAAACACGAGTGGTCATCTCCACCCTGCTACCACAGAAATACTTTCACCCAGCCACCATACAACAGGTGAATGCAAGCATGTCCTGGGACTGTGCCTCAAAACCTAACTTCTACCTGGCCACCACTCCACTCGAGAATTGAACAGCCTTTACAACCAGGTCCATCTCTACAAGGCAGCAGTCCCAACTTTTGCCAGGGTCATCTCGATTTGGCCTAAAGATTAGGAACCCAGACTTCAAACAACAAAGAAATCGGAAATACAGATATTGTCATCCTACAAGAAATGTGTTACAGAGGAGATGGACACACTGGTTGCCCTCTAGGTTACAGAGAGTTGGTAGTCCCACCCACCAAACTACCAGGTGTGAAACAGGGAAGAGACTCAGAGGGTATCTTAATTTAGTATAGAGCATACCTATACCACTCTATTAAATTAGTCAAAACAGGGACATTTTACATCTGGCTAGAAATGAATCAGGAAATGATTACCTATATTGCCCCCAATAATAGAGTCCCCATACTTTAACAATGACAGTTTCTCCATCCTACAGGGGAAGATCAACAATTTCTAGGCCAAGGGATATGTACTAGTCTGTGGAAAAAACTCTTATTTTTCTTAAAACTACATTGTTGGTTACAGTGCCAATTTTAGCATGACAATCTTGGTGGTGCAAAAGAAAAGACACTACACAACCCTAAACATTACATTAATTGCGCAATAACGGTGCCAAACGGTGCCCACAAACTGTTAGGGCTTACATAAAGCTGTTCCAACAGCAGAGCTTTCTTTTCAGCACCATGGAGTGAATCACCACCTTACCAGAGCCTTGTCTGGCAGTAAAACAATTAATTCAGACTCATTTACTGCGTTTTTAAAAACATAGCTGATGTGGCTGACTTGCTTAAACAAATGTGGTTTCTACTGACAATTGAGATGTACAAACTATGGCATAAGGGAACGATGAGCGGATAAGAGACAAAATTCAGAACATGGCCCGTTCTTACAGTATTCTCCCTGTACACCAAGTTAGAACCGTAGGATAAATAAAGGGGGCACATAAGCAGACATGAAAGCTCTTACAATATTCGATGATTACATTTCTCTAAAACAGGCTATAGGCTAAATATGCACACCAAGTCAGAACAGTAGGCTAAGTTATGAGAGTGAAAGGGACCAAACAAGGTCGAATCATGACGTCAGTGATTTTCAGGTCGGAGCTCTAGAAAGAGGCCCGTGTTCCCAACTTGGAATCCCGGTTTGATTTTCCCAGTCAGAGCTCATTTTTTTCGGAGTTGCCAGTTGTCTTGAACTCACTGAAGTTTGAGATTTCCGAGTTTCCAGATGTTTTGAACGTGGCAGAAGTCATTCTGGATTGACAGCATGGCCAATGTATTCAACCTTTTCTGGCCCATGTTGTTGCATGTTGTAACGGCGTTCCTCTCTCTCTTCATAAGAAGAGGAGGTGTAGTGATCGAGCCAAGGCGCAGCAGGTTGTGAATACATGATTATTTATTAAATAAACAAAACAGACCAAACTAAGACGAAAACGAACTTTACTTGATATCACTAACAAAATAACAAAACGATGTAGACAGACCTGAACAAACGAACTTACAAATACACGAAGCACGCCGACACAGGAACAGACTACATAAACGCATGAACAAACCGAAACAATCCCGTATGGTGTAACATTGACACAGAAACAGGAGACAATCACCCACCAACAAACAGTGAGAACACCCTACCTAAATATGACTCTTAATTAGAGGAGAACGCAAAACACCTGCCTCTAATTAAGAGCCATACCAGGCAACCAAAACCAACATAGAAACAGATAACATAGACTGCCCACCCAAAACACATGCCCTGACCTAAAACACATACAAAAACAACATAAAACAGGTCAGGACCGTTACAGAACCCCCCCCCTCAAGGTGCGAACGCCGGGCGCACCAGCACAAAGTCCAGGGGAGGGTCTGGGTGGGCAGTTGACCACGGTGGTGGCTCCGGCTCTGGACGCTGTCCCCACACCACCATAGTCACCCAACGCTTCTGTCTACCCCTCCCAATGACCACCCTAAAACTCACATCCCCTAAATAAACGGCCAGCACCAGGAGAAGGGGCAGCACCGGGACAAGGGGCAGCACCGGGACAAGGGGCAGCACCGGGACAAGGGGCAGCACCGGGACAAGGGGCAGCACCGGGACAAGGGGCAGCACCGGGACAAGGGGCAGCACCGGGACAAGGGGCAGCACCGGGACAAGGGGCAGCACCGGGACAAGGGGCAGCACCGGGACAAGGGGCAGCACCGGGACAAGGGGCAACACCGGGACAAGGGGCAGGTCCAGGCTGATATACTCTGGCAGATCCTGGCTGAGGGACTCTGGCAGGTCTATGCAGGCTGACGGCTCTCGACGCTCATGGCGGGCTGACGGCTCTCGACGCTCATGGCGGGCTGACGGCTCTCGACGCTCATGGCGGGCTGACGGCTCTCGACGCTCATGGCGGGCTGACGGCTCTCGACGCTCATGGCGGGCTGACGGCTCTCGACGCTCATGGCGGGCTGACGGCTCTCGACGCTCATGGCGGGCTGACGGCTCTCGACGCTCATGGCGGGCTGACGGCTCTCGACGCTCATGGCGGGCTGACGGCTCTCGACGCTCATGGCGGGCTGACGGCTCTCGACGCTCATGGCGGGCTGACGGCTCTCGACGCTCATGGCGGGCTGACGGCTCTCGACGCTCATGGCGGGCTGACGGCTCTCGACGCTCATGGCGGGCAGACGGCTCTCGACGCTCATGGCGGGCTGACGGCTCTCGACGCTCATGGCGGGCTGACGGCTCTCGACGCTCATGGCGGGCTGACGGCTCTCGACGCTCATGGCGGGCTGACGGCTCTCGACGCTCATGGCGGGCTGACGGCTCTCGACGCTCATGGCGGGCTGGCGGCTCTCGACGCTCATGGCGGGCTGGCGGCTCTGGCTGCTCATGGCTCGCTGGCGGCTCTGGCAGATCCTGTCTGGTTGGCGGCTCTGGCAGATCCTGTCTGGTTGGCGGCTCTGGCAGATCCTGTCTGGTTGGCGGCTCTGGCAGATCCTGTCTGGCGGGCGGCTCTGGCAGATCCTGTCTGGCGGGCGGCTCTGGCAGATCCTGTCTGGCGGGCGGCTCTGGCAGATCCTGTCTGGCGGGCGGCTCTGGCAGATCCTGTCTGGCGGGCGGCTCTGGCAGATCCTGTCTGGCGGGCGGCTCTGGCAGATCCTGTCTGGCGGACGGCTCTGTAGGCTCATGGCAGACGGGCGGCTTTGCAGGCTCATGGCAGACGGGCGGCTTTGCAGGCTCATGGCAGACGGATGGCTCAGACGGCGCTGGGGAGACGGATGGCTCAGATGGCGCTGGGGAGACGGATGGCTCAGATGGCGCTGGGGAGACGGATGGCTCAGATGGCGCTGGGGAGACGGATGGCTCAGATGGCGCTGGGGAGACGGATGGCTCTGGCCGGATACGGCGCACTGTAGACCTGGTGCGTGGTGCCGGAACTGGAGGCACCGTGCTAAGGATAAGCACCTTCCTACTAGTGCGGGGAGCAGGGACAGGGCACACTGTATTCTCAAAGCCCACTCTATACCTGATGCGAGGTACCGGCACTGGTGACACCGGGCTGAGGACAAGCACATCAGGATTAGTAGGGGGAGAATATACAGTGTGTTCAGGGCTCTGGAGACGCACAGGAGGCTTTGTGCGTGGTGCCGGAACTGGAGGCACCGAACTGGATACACGCACTACAGAGAGAGTGCGTGGAGGAGGAACTGGGCTCAGGAGACGCACTGATAGCCTAGTGCGTAGTGTAGGCACTGTAGGTACTAGGCTGGGGCGGGGAGGTGGCGCCGGAAATACCGGACCGTGGAGGCGTACTGGCACTCTTGAGCATTGAGCCTGCCCAACCTTACCTGGTTGAATACTCCCGGTTGCCCGACCAGTGCGGGGAGGTGGAATAACCCGCACCGGGCTATGTAGGCGAACCGGGGAAACCATGCGTAAGGCAGGTGCCATGTATGCCGGCCCGAGGAGACGCACTGGAGACCAGACGCGTTGAGCCGGCCTCATGACACCTGGCTCAATACCCAATCTAGCCCTACCAGTGCGGGGAGGTGGAATAACCCGCACTGGGCTATGCACTCGTACAGGAGACACCGTGCGCTCTACTGCGTAACACGGCGCCTGCCCGTACTCCCGCTCTCCACGGTAAGCCTGGAAAGTGGGCGCAGGTCTCCTACCTGCCCTTGGCCCACAACCTCCTAGCCCCCCCCCCAAGAAATTTTTGGGAATTACTTACGGGCTTTTTGGGCTTCCGTGCCAGACGAGTTCCCTCATAGCTCCGGTTCCTCTCTCCGGTAGCCTCTGCTCTCCTCAGTGCCTCCAGCTGTTCCCATGGGAGGCGATCCCTACCAGCCAGGATCTCCTCCCAAGTGTAGCAACCCTTTCCGTCCAATACATCGTCCCATGTCCATTGCTCCTTCTTTTCCTGTCCCTTACTCCATTTACTCCGCTGCTTGGCTTTGGAATGGTGGGTGATTCTGTAACGGCGTTCCTCTCTCTCTTCATAAGAAGAGGAGGTGTAGTGATCGAGCCAAGGCGCAGCAGGTTGTGAATACATGATTATTTATTAAATAAACAAAACAGACCAAACTAAGACGAAAACGAACTATACTTGATATCACTAACAAAATAACAAAACGATGTAGACAGACCTGAACAAACGAACTTACAAATACACGAAGCACGCCGACACAGGAACAGACTACATAAACGCACGAACAAACCGAAACAATCCCGTATGGTGTAACATTGACACAGAAACAGGAGACAATCACCCACCAACAAACAGTGAGAACACCCTACCTAAATATGACTCTTAATTAGAGGAGAACGCAAAACACCTGCCTCTAATTAAGAGCCATATACCAGGCAACCAAAACCAACATAGAAACAGATAACATAGACTGCCCACCCAAAACACATGCCCTGACCTAAAACACATACAAAAACAACATAAAACAGGTCAGGACCGTTACACATGTGAATGTTTATCCTTTTAAGCTTGGAAAAGAGACCCTTAAACCCACTGAATAGCAGGCTAGTGATTGCTTTGCAATGCTTACAGTTAGCCACTGATTACTTCCAAACCTCTCATTGTTGAATTTGCAATTTCCAACTTGTTGTGTAATGTTTATGTTCAATCGCAGATGAGCACCGATACATTTCATCTATAATGATTTAAAAGTATTTGTCAGTAGATTGTCGACTTGACTCATGATGATGACTGCTTGTCTAGCTTGCTAGCTAAGATTTTGAAAGTATGATGTTGACATGATCAGTCCAATCAAAGCTATCGTAGATATAATATGATTTGACGTCATTTTATCTGTGGTCAATGACCTTCAGCTTTCTTCGATGGGAACTTCTAATGTAAATCTATGGCAGCACCCAAGGGGCTTGAATTTTTGAGCTCTCCCCATGGATTTAGCAGTGAGGTAATGTCCCCATGAGTGACAGAACACAACTAGATAACATTACCAACCCCTATGCTCTGTATTTTCCACTGGCTGCCCCACCATCACAGAAAGCATTGAGCTAGGCTGAAACACCTGTATTTTGGAGCTGCCTTACTCAAGAAAGCAAAAAAGAGATAAATGTTGGTATGCAGCTTTATTAACGCAATGATTTTTTGTTGTTGTATTGTTTACAAACTGTTATGTGACATGTATTAATGCCAAAATAACATGCTAAACAGGTGGGTCTCAATGACGGTTCGCCACTGAATGACGGACTGAACAGCATTTCACTACACCTGTTGTATTCGGCGCATGTGACAAATAAAATGTGATTTCAACATTGGAACACACTAAACAAACAACTACATGAAGAGTTATCCATCCAAAATGGAGATGTGTGGATTAACCACTTCTCCAGTCTTTTTGCCTCTATAACGGCGGTTCCTAAACTAGGGGTCGCCTGACATGAAAATGGGGTCACAGGAGAATTTCCAAAATCCTGGGGGGAAAAAGACAAGGATATATATATATATTATAATTAACCTTAAAAATCATGGTAAAAGGCCACACTTGATCGTTGCACTTGAATCATTCCCACGGTGAATGGCTAGGCCCGCTGTTTGTTCTGTCTCACGATTCCCGAGCATGAAACATTACAGTGTGCTGCATGGCTATATTGACGAAAACAGATTCCATCAAATGGTGGGCTTTTGCACAGAGCTGAGCATAGAACTCAGAGATATACTGCAGCAAGTAACTTCGATAGTGGATATATGCGATCAGAGCATGACGATGTTCTATTTCACACCGAGCCTTGGTGGTTATAAAAGGTGTAGTGTTGGAAAGGTTTTTCGCATTGAGGGAGGTGCTGTTGTCATTCACAATGTGTCACGCCCTGACCGTAGAGATCCTTTTTATGGCTCTATTTTGTTTGGTCAGGGCATGAGTTTTGGTGGGCATTCTATGTCTGGTGTTCTATGTTGTCCTTGTTTTGTATTTCTATGTGTTTGGCCTGGTATGGTTCCCAATCAGAGGCAGCTGTCTATCGTTGTCTCTGATTGAGAATCATACTTAGGTAGCCTGTTCCCACCTGTGTTTGTGGATAGTTGTTTTCTGTTTTGTGTGTATACCTTACAGGACTGTTTCGTTTCGTTCTTTGTTGTTTTTGTCATTCAGTGTTCAGTTGATTTAATTACATTAAAATGAACACTTACCCCGCTGCACCTTGGTCCTCTTCTCCTTCTCCCGACGACGTGCTTTAAACAATGGATGTAAAAAATAAAAAAATAAAAAAAAGACTTGGTTGACTTTCTGTATATTGGAAAGAACATGTGCCTCCTTGCATATGTAACAGACATATTTGGGAAATGTAATGAACTGAACGCAAGCATGTAGTGGAAATACAAAAACATTATACAGATGAGTGACATTATCAGTGGATTCAGAGGAAAGAATTCTTATTACATTTTTATTGTAAAGAGTCTTTCAAAAGCGAACCTTGCCCGCTTCCTTCGGCTGTGCATGTTTCTAGCAGATAACAGCATCAGTAAGTGTCCCACATGAGTGATGACAGCTCACCTCCAATGCTTGGAAGAGCACTTTGGGACCTACAGTACATCCCAATCCGTTTGACTGGGATTCTGGCTCAGTTGACATGCCGGTAAGTGAAATCGAACAGTTGATCAAGCGGTCATGTGACCGAATGCTGCAGACAACGCATTCACGGGTTACTACGGAGGAGTTTCGGTTCCTGACTCAAAGGGAATAGCCTGCCGTCTCCTTCTGAGCATTAAAACGCACGGTACCCTTCACCAGCTTATATCTGTGTGAATCTGGATTCAGTGCTCTTGTCTGCATTAAAACCAAATATCGATCTAGGTTTTATGTGTCACCAGAGTGTCAGAACAGAAATTACAAGATTCTGTTATAATACTGTTATTGCATCAAATGGTTGCATAAAACAACAGAATAGGGGGTTCTTAGAACACTTTCATCTGTGTGTGTTCTACTGAGGATGGGCCTCTGGGAGATTTAACACTGACAAAAGATTTACGATGTCTTTGGGTGATAAATCTAAAGAGACCACATTCCATAGCATGCGTTAATGTTTCTGTTCTATAAGGTACCAGGGAGAGATGGCTCGGGGCCAGACCCTGGTTTCTACACAATGACAACAGTTTTTACAGCAGATACTGTCTGCTGTGAATTATAAGTATCTTTCATATGAATCTTAACCTTGTGACTCATTCCATACATCTGTTATTTGTCATGTAGACTGAAGGGGGTGTATCTCTGCTATAAAAGGCCATGGGATCTTTTGTCATTGGGCAATCAACGAATCACTTACCGGTGTTTCGTTGACAAGCTCCATTACTGCAGTATTTAAATAATAAAGTTGACTTGTTTTGAAGAAATGTAAAAGTCTCTCCTTTTGACCTCAATAATTCCACGACAAGAGCTGAGGTGTGCACTGTCAATCACACCCCCTGACTTTGAGAAGCTCTGACGAAACATGCATCAAGCACACCCATCTCATTAGTTGTGGTGAGATATGAGACATTATGTCATACTAATTAGCAATTGACTGCCATAACCCCACATTAAAAGTATGTGATGGTGAGTTGAGAAGACAATCAGAAATACTGTTAGAATGTTTTTCAATTGACTGCCATAGGCCCAAATGAAAAAGTAAGCATTGGCTGTTAATTACATAATTTTTTTAACATGGTTGGGGTTGCGAGAATTTTCAGATATCAAAATGGGGTCGTGGGCCAAAAAAAGTTTGGGAACCCGTGCTCTACAACAAAGAACAAACAGCAAAAACATACAGTACATGATCAATTACAAATCTTACAATCAGCTTTTACATACTTCCAGAACCCACTGGATTGTCCAATTACATTGAATGAACTACAGGACAAAATACAAACCGTCAAACCAAAAAGGCCTGTGGTGTTGTTGGTATCCTAAATGAAATGATAAAATACTGTATATAGACCACAATTTCCAATTGCGTCACGCCCTGGCCATGGAGAGGCTTTTATTCTCTATTTTGGGTAGGCCAGGGTGTGACTAGGATGGGCATTCTAGTTTCTTTATTTCTATGTTTTCTGTTTCTATGTTTTGGCCAGGTATGGTTCTCAATCAGGGACAGCTGTCTATTTAAAGGCACAAAAAATGTCTGCAGCATTGAAGGTCCCCAAGAACACAGTTGGCTCCATCCTAAATGGAAGAACCACCAACACTCTTCCTATAGATGGCCGCCCAGCCAAACTGAGCAATCGGGGGAGAAGGGCCTTGGTCAGGGAGGTGATCAAGAACCCAACGGTCATTCTGACAGAGCTCCATAGTTCCTCTGTGGTGATGTGAGAAGGACAACCATCTCTGTAGCACTTACCAATAAGGCCTTTATGGTAGAGTGGCCCGCTTGGAGTTTGCCAAAAAGGCACCTAAAGGACTCTCAGACCATGAGAAACAAGATTCTCTGGTCTGATGAAACCAAGATTGAACTATTTGGCCTGAATGCCAAGCGTCACGTCTAGAGGACACCTATCAACCTACGGTGAAACCTACGCACCTACGGTGAAGCATGGTGGTGGCAGCATCATTCTGTGTGGATATTTTTCAGCGGCAGGAACTGGGAAACTAGTTAGGATTGAGGGAAAGATGAACGGAGCAAAAGTACAGAGAGATCCTTGATGAAAATCTGCTCCAGAGCGCTCAGGACTTCAGACTGGGGTTAAGGTTCACCTTCCAAGAGGACAATGACCCTAAGCACACAGCCAAGACAACACAGGAGTGGCATTGGGACAAGTATCTGAAGGTCCTTGAGTGCCCCAGCCAGAGCCCGGACTTGAACCCGATCTAACATGTCTGGACGAGAGACCTGAAAATAGCTGTGCAGCGACGCTCCCCATCCAACCTGACAGAGCTTGAGAGGATCTGCAGAGAAGAATGGGAGAAACTCCCCAAATACAGGTGTGCCAAGCCTGTAGCGTTATACCCAAGAAGACTCGAGGGTGTAATCCCTGCCAAAGGTGCTTCAAAAAATTACTGAGTAAAGGGTTTGAATACTTATGGAAATGTGATATTTCAGTTTCAGCCCTCAGATCCTCAAAAAGTTCTACAGCTGCACCATTGAGAGCATCTTGATTGTCTGCATTTTCTATGAGTCATTTAGCAGACACTCTAATTTTTTCCCCAATCTTGGTATGGCAACTGCAAGGCACCCGACCGCGCAACGTGGTCTCAGAGCATTTAGTATAATTCTGTACGTAAATCCGAAACACTCCATTTACGTATTATGATATGTTCCGTTTCGGAGGGTATATACTATCGTTTCTGATTGCTTTAAACTATAGGGTATTTTTGCAAAACTCTACACACTAACCACAAAACCTTACACCAAACCAGCTAAACATTATACATCTCTTGCAAAAGCAAAACTCTTCAAACTCTTTGAAAAAAATTGTGTTTTTGTGTCAGTACAGTAAACACAAACTATCATTTGAATAAGCACACGAAGCACCAACTACGCACTGATAGTATAAATGAAAAACACTTGTGGCTTTTGCTTTTTCTGTGTGCAGGGCATGGCAGTTTGCAATAAAGTTTTGTCATACATGTTGTAAACACACATACACACAGGTACCCAAATGTGTAAAGTATGGATGTGTATTCCGAACAAAACACACTATAAATACAAATAAGGGGGAAAAGTAATTTACTTTTTTTCTCAATGTTCTAACACTCTTCAAACAACAAAAGCGCAGTAGAAGAAAACAAAAACATTTGCGCTAGAAAAAAAAAAAACGAAAAAAATTAGGCTACATCTCGCCTTCTTTGTGGATCTGGCAATAAGACTTCATCCACATCACATGCAATGTTGTCTTGAGCTAGGCAGCGTGGAAAGTATCGCCTGGAGTTCCATATCCAAGCCTGGCATGACCTCTGATCGATGTCTCCACAAGCCTCCTCCATTGCCTGTAGAAGGGGTATGCGATGGTGGGGCTGGCGATCATACACCTTCCACACCATGCAGAGAATAATTATTCAATAGGATTCAAGAACGGAGAGTATGGGGGGAGATTGAGTGCGATGAGAAGTGGATGACCTGGGAACCAATTGCGGACCACAGTAGCCCGGTGGAAACTAACATTGTCCCAGATGATAACGTACCTGGGCTGCTCTGGCCCCTAGTCATTAGGGATTAGTCTGTTGTGGAGAATGTCCAGAAATGTGATAATGTGTGCAGTGTTGTATGGGCCAAGGATTGCATGATAGTGAAGGACGGCGTTTTGACTAATAGCCGCACACATTGTTATGTTGCCACCACGTTGTCCCGGGACGTTGATGATGGCACGATGTCCGAGGATATTTCTGAAACCTGCCTCGTCCACATATATTAGCTCATGATGCACTGCATCTGCTTCTAGCTCCATGACTCCATGACTCTCCAAGACAAAATAATGTAGCAAAGTACGAAAAGACAGGGATCAGTCAATATGATGTAGCACCATACACTTCCAGATCCAGTACCAATGATAGGATAGTATAGCTTACCTGCACATATTCATATCTCAGTTGTTTTACATGGTCTGAGTTTCTTCCAAAAGGGACTCTGTACAGCTGCTTCATCCTAAATCTATTGCGTTTCAGTAGACGAGACAGTGCAGAGAGACTCACTGACGTTTTGGAATATGATGTTATCTGCCATTATGTGGTCCTGCAGTTCTCTGAGTCTGATGCAGTTATTTGCAATGACCATATTTACAATGTGGGTCTCCTGCTCTGGGGTGAACAGTCGACCTCTTCCACCAAATACTGGTTTTCTTGCAGTTCTGTAAAAACATTGAATAGTTGTAGTGATAGATCCTCATTATGAAAGTACAGTACATATTGCTGTACCAGTAAGACTACAGCACTTACAGTTACTTACCGGTTCTCATTTCGCAATATCCTGATGATACCTGCAACAGTATAGCGGCACAGGTTTGGTTGAACCCGTTGACCAGCCTCCCTCATGCTCAACCCATGGTTGACAACATGGTCAAACACAGTTGCTCTGATTTCATCAGTTATTATGTTCCTGACTCGCCTTCCACTTCCTTTTCCCCGTCCTCTCCTTCTCCCAGTCCTACTTCACCTCTTCCTCCTCTTACTGCTTCACCTCCTCGTCCTCCTCCAGTTCTCACCCCTCTTACTCTCTGTCCAATATTGGTCTCCATTGTTGTCCAAACCAAATGTTTACCTTTGGCCTATTTATAGTGCTCAAGCTCTGATTTGTAAGTGAACTCATTATCTAAAAGTGTTTTCACATGTGTCAGGTGGAAAGGCAATTGGCGAAATAGTGTCGCAATGTAGAGACCAATGTTTACAGTTTTGCTAGAAGTGTGTTATTAAATTGCAAACTGAGTGTAAAGCAGTGAGTTGTGTTTACAGTTTTGCAAAAAGTGTATTATAAAATTAGTGTAAAGCAGAGAACGTACATTCAGTTTGGCAGACTTGGTAAATGCATTGGCTACTGTGTTAATAATGGTTTCAGAGATAGTGCTTCAAGAATCACTGTTAGAGTTTAAGCATTCAGAAAAAAACGAATTTGTGGCTGTCCATCATCCATTTCGTATGATATGTTATGAATTATAATTCAAGTTGACACACCTACTCATTTCAGGGGTTTTCTTTATTTTTACTACATTCTACATTGAGGAATAATAGTGAAGACATCAAAACTATGAAATAACACATATGGAATCATGTAGTAACCAAAAATATATTTTATATTTGAGATTCTTCAAAGTAACCACCCTTTGCCTTGATGACAGCTTTGCACACTCTTGGCATTCTCTCAACCAGCTTCATGAGGTAGTCACCTGGAATGCATTTCAATTAACAGGTGTGCCTTGTTAAAAGTACAGTTGTGGAATTTCTTTCCTTCTTAATGCGTTTGTGCCAACCAATTGTGTTGTGACAAGGTATCGGTGGTATACAGAAGATAGCCCTATTTGGTAAAAGACCAAGTCTATATTATGCCAAGAACAGCTCAAATAAGCAAAGAGAAGCGACAGTCCATCATTGTTTTAAGACATGAAGGTCAGTCAATAAGGAAAAGTTCGAGAAATTTCTTCAAGTATAGTCGCAAAAAAAGTGCTACAGTATGATGAAACTGGCTCTCATGAGGACCGCCACAGGAAAGGAAGACCCAGAATTACCTTTGCTGCAGAGGACAAGTTCAATAGAGTTACCAGCCTCAGAAATTGCAGCCCAAATAAACGCTTCACAGAGTTCAAGTTACAGACACATGTCAACATCAACTGGAGACTGTGTAAAATTATGCCTTCATGGTCGAATTGCTGCAAAGAAACCACTACTAAAGGACACCAATAAGAAGAAGAGACTTGCTTGGGCCAAGAAACACGGGCAATGGACATTAGACTGGTGGAAATCTGTCCTTTGGTATGATGAGTCCTTATTTGAGATTTTTGGTTCCAACCGTCCTGTCTTTGTGAGACGCAGAGTAGGTGAATGGATGATCTCTGCATGTGTGGTTCCCACTGTGAAGCATGGAGGAGGTGTGATGGTGTGTGGGCTTTGCTGGAGACACTTTCTGTGATTTATTTAGAAATCAAGGCACACTTAACCAGGATGGCTACCACAGCATTCTGCCACGATACGCCATCCCATCTGGTTTGCACTTAGTGGGACTATCATTTGTTTTTTTAACAGGACAATGACCCAAAACACACCTCCAGGCTGTGTAAGGGCTATTTGACCAAGGACAGTGACGGAGTGCTGCATCAGATGACCTGACCAGACCTCAAACCAATTGAGATGGTTTGGGATAGGTTGGACCGCAGAGTGAAGGAAAAGCAGCCAACAAGTCCTTAGCATATATGGGAAATCTGTTGGACTGTTTGGAAAGCATTCCTCATGAAGCTGGTTGAGAGAATGGCAAGAGTGTGGAAAACTGTCATCAAGGAAAAGGGTGGCTACTTTGAAGAATATAAAATATTTTTAGATTTGTTTAACACTTTTTTTGGTTACTACATGATTCCATATGTGTTATTTCATAGTGTTGATAATTATTTTCATAATATAGAAAATAATAAAAATAAAGAAAAACCCTTGAATGAGTAGATGTCCAAATTTTTGATCCCCTTGCAAGTCTCTGATCACTACTCTTCTCTCCCTCTCTCCTCCCTAACATACACTATACATACACAAAAGTATGTGGACAGCCCTTCAAATTAGTAGATTCGGCTATTTCAGCCACACCCGTTGCTGACAGGTGTATATATTGTTCACACAGCCATGAAATCTCCATAGGAAAACATTGGCAGTAGAATGGTCTTGCTGAAGAGCTCAGTGACTTTCAACGTGGCACAGTCATAGGATGCCACCTTTCCAACAAGTCAGTTCGTCAATTTTGTGCCCTGCTAGAGCTATCCCGGTCAATTGTAAGTGTTGTTATTGTGAAGTGGAAACGTTTAGGAGCAACAACGGCTCAGCCGCGAAGTGGTAGGCCACACAAGCTCACAGAATAGGACTGCCGAGTGCTGAAGTGTGTAAAAATCGTATGTGCTCGGTTGCAACACTCAGGATGAAATCGAAGCCTTCGCAGCCTGAATGGAGAAAGTTTTACGGATGACTCGGTCCCCCGGGGGAACAAATGGTTGAGATCCATAGCGTCCATTAGCGGCTGCCTAGGCTAGGTTGGTGGTAGCTAATAGCTAGTCTTCCTCAGCATAAGCTTTGGCTAAAACTAATAAGATAGCATTGCCACGGTGGTGTTAGTATACAGTAACTTTAAAACAAACTAATGACATGTTTCACCTACACCTTGCTGTCGTTCAGATGAGCCAAGGACAAGGACAGAGGATGATTTTGGCGACCCAAACAAGTTAAGCTACCCCAGTATCCCCTTGACTGTTTTGGATTGCAAAACTAAAGAGACACACCAGACAAGATACAGCAACAGAAGAGTAGATGATGGAGAGACACACCAGACAATACATAGAGAGAGCAACAGAAGAGTTGATGATGGATATAGAAATTACTATTAAAACAACCAGGACAGGACAAGAGAGGAGGGTAGACAAAAGAGACAGCAACATAGAAGACTAAGGGACAGCAATAGAAGAGGGCAGACGAGAAACAGCAACAGACAACACAGAGAAAGTGATGGAGAGAGGCAGAGGAGGGTTGAGCCAACAGTATACTCTATCATCATACACAGTGTGTGTGTGTGTGTGTGTGTGTGTGTGTGTGTGTGTGTGTGTGTGTGTGTGTGTGTGTGTGTGTGTGTGTGTGTGTGTGTGTGTGTGTGTGTGTGTGTGTGTGTGTGTGAGAGAGAGAGGGGGTAAAGGTGTTTGGGTACTGTGGGATTCTTTCATCAGTTTAGGTCATTGGAAAGGTCACAGTCTATGTTTGAATTTGTTGAGCGGTATGGAGGTTTTTGTCAATACACTGTAGATGTAGGTGAGTAGAGTGTTCAAGAGTAAAAAGACCCACAGTAGCTACTTATAAATGAGTGCTGTCAGTGTTGGCTGTGGCAAGTGGGAAGGTGCAAATAACCTTAAAGGGCAATTCTGCTACATTTCAACCTCATTTTCATTATCTCCAGCACCATACCTGTAACGTCTGCTTCCTACTCACACCCTCGAACACGTAGATCCCCTGAACGCAGCTCACTTTCCAGCCCGCTTCCCAGCTCACACTCTCAAACACCTTGATCCCCCGAACGCAGCTCACTCTCCAGATCCCAATCACCTGAATTCTAATCACCTGTTCACACACCTGTATGTCATTATCACACACTATTTAGTTCAGTTCTTTGCACCCCATCACTGTGAGGTACTGTTTGTTTTGTGACACACATCTTTTGGAGCGCTGGGTTTCACGTGATTTACGCCTCCTGTGTATGATAGCCTTTGCCTGCCTCACTAATGACACCTTTTGCCTATTCCCTGCCTGTACTTTAGCCTATCGGATTTCACGTTATCTACCTATTGCCTGATCTCCCGGACTACGTTACTAGCCTTTTCCCTGTCTGTACTGCTTCCCTTTTGGACCCCCTGTGTATGACCTTCTGCCTGCACCTGGACCCAGCTACCTGCCTCCTCCTGTGGTCCTTTGCAATAAACACCTGCTGCGCCCTGCGCTTGAAACCAGCTCTCTGTCTCCCCTTGTGTTCATTACAATACCAGTGTCTGCATATGTGCTTAAAAAGATAAGAAAGGTCCTAAAAAATATATTTTTCATAACATCACAGGGTAGGATTAAAAGTTTAAAAAAATGCAAATAAAAACATCTGTGTTTGAAAATCCCTGTTTTTAAAATGTCATCGGGTAGAACTTTTGAACTTTATATATGTTTCTACAAAACTTAAATGTGCCGTTTTCACATATGTAGACACTTGTATTGTGCTGAGATAATGAAAGTGAGTTTGAAAAGTGGTGGAATTGTCCTTTAAAAGGATCGCTCAATATGCATCTTAAAGTGCACCAAATTCATGCATTTAGGCGTAATGCGTGCACGTCTTTTGATTGGATTACCAATATTGAGAGGCAGGTCCTATAGGCAGGTCTATGCAGAACCTCAGAACTAGGAAACTGAATTTGATAAACAAATTAATTTGCGTACTACTAAGCTGTTTTTTCAACCCACAATGGCGGAAGGAGGAGAAGATATTGATTTGGTCGAGGATATAATTATAATGCCATTCTCAAGACGAACTTTTCAAGAAAAGTTAGACATTGTAAGGAGAGGTCGCCCGACGCCGATGCTACAAAGCTTGTCACAGGAGGGAAAGTGGTTCGTTCGCCACTTTCAAAGTTCCAACTACGAGCGCTATCAATGGCTCACAGGCTCCGAGAAGCACTGCAAACTGTACTGCTGGGAATGCCAATTATTTGCAAGTGATCGATTTGGTGTTTGGAGCCACACTGGCTTTGCAAACTTGAGTTGTCTAACTAAGGCAGCAACGAGACACCAAAGTACGGCTGGGCACTTACAAGCAATGGTGCATTTGAAAACTTTTGGGGACACCCGAGTGGATCTACAGCTCAACGAACAAGCGCGCAGGGAAACGGAGCTGCACGATGAAAAGGTGAAGAAAAAGAGGGAAATATTGAAAAGACTCATTGATTGTGTCATGTTTTTGGGTAAACACTGTTTACCCAAAAATGTCAATTTTTGTCAATTTCAAGGTGACGCAACGCCTGGTTATACTGCGTTTCTGTCTAAATGTATAGTGTCTAGAGCCATGGCATCATAATGATGGTAATAAGAGGTGGATTAATTCGGGTGGGACTGTGTAGGACCTCTCTGAAGGACCAGGCCCCAGGCCCATGGCACGCCACTGCTCTGCACACAGACAACAGTCACCCTCGAAGCATCGTTACCCATCGCGCCACAAAAGCCGCGGCCCTTGCAGAGCAAGGGGAACAACTACTTCAAGTTCTCAGAGCGAACGATGTCACCGATTGAAACACTATTAGCGCGCACCCCGCTAACTAGCTAGCCATTTCACATCTGTTACATAAGAACCCTGCATTGTTCTTCTGTAGGGATGCTCAGCCGGATAGGTCTACAGTGTCCGAACTTGTGGTGCCAAAAGTTGAAACTGCAGATACCAGTCTGTCATCATTATTTATTTTCGAGAAGCATGTGAAAATGGTGAATCATTTAGCAAAACTTTTGAACAAATAGAGAAATCAGAGGGAAATTAGTTGAACTCCGTTAGTGATAAGGGTTATAAATGTCCTATGAAGTTCCAACGCTCCTTTGGGAACTCTTTATGCAGTGCCAAGCTCTCTACACACTGTGATGGAACAGAGTACACCTTTAAAACCTTTAAACACAGAACTACATGTACTGTATAGAGGGCTCATTTTCAGAATGTGATTTATAATAGTAAGATACTAAAAATGATGAAAAATCGCATTTGAATATAAATGTATTGTGTTACTTTATGCCACATCAGACAAGTGTTAATTTCGTAGCCTTTGCTTCCTGCGGTTTGGGCTATCTGATGACAAAATTAATCCAAAGGGCAAAGTTCATTGAATCTAAATGAGAATTATTCATTTGTTCATTCTTAAAGCAAATTTTCCACATATCAATGTGCCCTATAGCATCTATAGGCTAATATGAATGATATTACATCCTCAAGTACCAGTCTTTCGATTCCCCTTTGAAGCACAGTTTATTTCTTTCGTAGTAGTACTAAACATACCTCATCAAATGTAACACCTAAATCTCATTGAACACCTGTACTACTTTAAAGGAAAAGCTGGATAGAGGTGATAGCTGTTCCGTTTTATTTTTTTATTTTTTTGTGGATAGTGCATTTATCATCATTTGTATTCAAGGTTGATGTTTAATATGGAATACTGTTAAGGCTTCTGTCATAAAAATCAAATGTTTGCTTTGATTTATTAATGTTCAACATTTAATGTATGGCTATAACCTATTGCTAGAACTTCAGTCGAAACAAAAACATATCAAATTGAAACAATGCCATTGAAGCACAATATTTAGTATTTTCCTGTATTAAAAAAAAAGTATGTTTTGAATACCATACTCATGAACTTAGTTTGTCCATTTAAACGTACTACTTTTTATTGCTTGCCATGCACTCTTAGAAAAAAGGGTTCTTTGTGGAGGGATAGGATTCTACCAAGAACCGTTTTCATCTGAAGAACCCATTTTGAAAGACAGGGGTTCTCTGTAAGGCAAAGAGCTCTTCCTTAACTTTTTCATCCTAAGAACCATTTATGGAAGAAAGGGTTATTTGATGATTGTTAGGAAGGCAAGGGTTCTACATAGAACTCTTCTGGATCAGCTTTTTGACTATCATTTTTTTTCTTTCTTTAAAATAGTGCCTGAGCATTAATGTTTACCTCAGTGTTTAAACTTTAACATCAGGAGTTTGAGTAATCTAATGTTTAAAAATGTGTGACAGGTTTAAACTGTACCTACTGTATATGGGAATATGTTTGCATGTATTTGGTATTCCCTTAATCATTTTACATACACAGTATTGACTTAGTTGATATCTTTGCCATGATTTCTTTCAAATGTATATTTTCTGTGATTTTATTGAGCAAAGAGTATGAGAATAGAAAGGAGGATGAGTGAACCAGCAGTGTATTGTATGGTACACAGCACATTGGACAGTTTTATCTAGCTTGGTTTTCAGTGTAACATTTCTAGGGTTGATTCAGGAGTTAAATTAACTTAACTCTCAGTGGTGTAAAATAACCCCAGTGTTGGTGTTAATAACGAGAGTTGATTATGTCATTTTTACTTTGTTTAAAGTAAAAAACTCAGAACCACAACCATCCTCTATTGCAGGTTGATTTTCAGAATTGTTTGTTTTTGCATGTGCAGTTGAAGTCGGAAGTTTACATACACCTTAGCCAAATACATTTAAACTCAGTTTTTCACAATTCCTGACATTTAATCCTAGTAAAAAATCCCTGTCTTAGGTCAGTTACGATCACCACTTTATTTTAAGAATGTGACATGTCAGAATAATAGTAGAGAATGATTTCAGCTTTTATTTCTTTCATCACATTCCCAGTGGGTCAGAAGTTTACATACACTCAATTAGTATTTGCTAGCATTGCCTTTAAATTGTTTAACTTGGGTCAAACGTTTCGGGTAGCCTTCCACAAGCTTTCCACAAGAAGTTGGGTGAATTTTGGCCCATTCCTCCTGACAGAACTTGTGTAACTGAGTCAGGTTTGTAGGCCTCCTTGCTCGCACACGCTTTTTCAGTTCTGCCCACAAATTTTCTATAGGATTGAGGTCAGGGCTTTGTGATGGCCACTCCAATACCTTGACTTTGTTGTCCTTAAGCCATTTTGCCACAACTTTGGATGTATGCTTGGGGTCATTGTACATTTGGAAGACCCATTTGCAACCAAGCTTTAACTTCCTGACTGATGTCTTGAGATGTTGCGTCAATATATCCACATAATTTTCTTTCCTCATGATGCCATCTATTTTGTGAAGTGCACCAGTCCCTCCTGCAGCAAAGCACCCCCACAACATGATGCTGCCACCCCCGTGCTTCATGGTTGGGATGATGTTCTTCGGCTTGCACGCCTCCCGCTTTTTCCTCCGAACATAATGATGGTCATTATGGCTAAACAGTTATATTTTTGTTTCACCAGACCAGAGGACATTTCTCCAAAAAGTACAATCTTTGTCCCCATGTTTAATTGCAAACCGTAGTCTGGCTTTTTTATGGCGGTTTTGGAGCAGTGGCTTCTTCCTTGTTGAGTGGCCTTTCAGGTTATGTCGATATAGGACTCGTTTTACTGTGGACATATATACTTTTGTACCTGTTTCCTCCAGCATCTTCACAAGGTCCTTTGCTGTTGTTCTGGGATTGATTTGCACTTTTCGCACCAAAGTACGTTCATCTCTAGGAGACAGAACGCGTCTCCTTCCTGAGCGGTATGACTGCTGCGTGGTCCCATGGTGTTTATACTTGCGTACTATTGTTTGTACAGATGAACGTGGTACCAGGTGTTTGGAAATTGCTCCCAAGGATGAACCAGACTTGTGGTCTACAATTTTTTTCTGAGGTATTGGCTAATATCTTTTGATTTTCCCATGATGTCAAGCAAAGAGGCAGTGAGTTTGAAGGTAGGCCTTGAAATACATCCACAGGTACACCTCCAATTAGCCTATCAGAAGCTTCTAAAGTCATGACAATTTTCTGTAATTATCCAAGCTGTTTAAAGGCACAGTAAACTTCTGACCCATTGGAATTGTGATACACTGAATTATAAGTGAAATAATCTGTCTGTAAACAATTGTTGGAAAAATGACTTGTGTCATGCACAAAGTAGATTTTCTAACCGACTTGCCAAAACTACAGTTTGTTAACAAGAAATCTGTGGAGTGGTTGAAAAACGAGTTATAATGACTCCAACCTAAGTGTAAGTAAACGTCCGACTTCAACTGTACATTGATTGGTTGTATAATCCTATGCTACACAAAGATCAAACATACATTTTTCTAAACTAATTCAATCTGTAATTAATTGGACTTTATTTTGTACCCATTTGTCACGTTCTGACCTTTATTTCCTTTGTTTTGTCTTTATTTAGTTGGTCAGGGTGTTGGGGTGGGCAGTCTGTGTGTTTTTTTATGTTGGGGTTTTGTGTTCGGCCTGGTATGATTCTCAGAGGCAGCTGTCAATCGTCCCTGATTGAGAATCATACTTAGGTAGCCTGGGTTTCACTTTTGGTTTGTGGGTGTTTGTTTCCGTGTCATGTTTGTCGCCACACAGTACTGTTTCGTTTGATCATCGGTTATTGTTTTTGTTCCTGTGTTCAGTTTTGGATTTATATTAAAGACATGAACACTTACCACGCTGCGCTTTGGTCCCATCCTTCTACCACCACAGACAATCGTTACACCATTATTGTTACCGAGATGGTTGTTCCAGTTTAGTAGCTTTAGGTAGTCCCATTATTCAATCATCCATACTCTGGCAGACATTCTGAATGTAGGTAGCGGGTGATTAAAAGTACCAATTGTTGAACATCCTCACCCTGGCTGGATTCCAATAGGAATTACATATCACTTTGCAAACCAGCATAATGTCACTTGCAGACCTGATGTGGCCTGTAAACCTGGAGTTTCCTAACACCAGGCTCTCAAAGACTTTATGGTATATGCAAAATTGCCATACAAATATATTTTTTAAAGGCTAATAAGGCTGATTGAAACATTCATAGAGGGTTCTAGGAAGAACCCTTCAAAGAGAAAATAATTATCTGCAAAACCATTCATAGAGATAACCATTTACAGGGGGCTCTATGAAGTACCCTACATAGTGTTCTATGCAAAGGGTTCTACCTACAGTAGCACCAAAAAGGGTTACCATATGGGAAAAAAATGAAGAACCCTATATGTTTCTAGCACCTTTTGTTCTAAGAGTGTACAAAACAAGCTGCGAGTTGAATTTTGTTTTATTGGTGATCAGTTAAATAATATTTTGACTTTTAAAACATTTAGAGCACCTGCGCTTTCCATGACATAGACTGACCAGGTAAATTCAGTTAATCTATGATCCCATATTGATGTCACTTGTTAAATCCACTTCAGTCCGTGTAGAGGAAGGGGGAACAGGTTAAATAATATTTATTTTGCCTTGAGACATGGATTGTGTATGGATGCCATTCAGAGGGTGAATGGGCAAGACAAAACATTTAAGTGCCTTTGAACGGGGTATGGTAGTAGGTACAACGCTGCTGGGTTTTTCACACTCACCAGAAAATAAGGTCTGAGGTTAACACAGGTTTAAGAGAACTTATACATTTTGTTCTATGAGATAATATCAGTCAGTTAACATGACCTTTATGAATTATGAAGCGTTTGTGCTTTTGATTACAAAAATCCTTAAAAATGTACTAAGTGACGTTAGCTGGTGAAGATTCTCTCATGTGTTTACCACAGACCTTATTTTTGGCGTTTATCCAAAATCCCAACAAAACCCACATTAATTTCCCCATAGGTTTTGGCCAAGGATCCATGGCGGAGTTAGTGCCTACAAAAAGACATCATTACTATTGCTGTCTATGTTGCCAGAGGTTTGATTAGAGATCAAGTCCCTACTCACAATGCTTTCTGAATTGAATAGTATCCAAAGTAATACAATTAACAAGCAAATGTGTGTCCTCAAAGAATGTCTTGAAAACATGGAAATGGAACCTAAAAAAATAGATACTTTTGCACATTGGCCACCGGAGGATGCTCCTTACTATAACTCTGAGATGAATACCAGTCTTTATTTCTGGAAAACAGAAATACAGTTGAATATAATCCGAGATGAATTACTGGTTGTAGTTTTGGCTTGTAAACATAAAAAACAGATTCAACAGATAATTAACATCCAGGTTTATTACTTTAGTTTCAAAATAGAAAGTTGTTTAAATAATACTAAATCTGTATAGAAAGAATCCACATACATCAGACATGCTATCACACAGTTAAGTAAGGAGGGTGTTGGTAGAAATGTGACCAAAGGTTTGAGAAAAGGTTTTACTAATTGGGGGAGACTAAATAACTGAAAGCTTTCTGCTGTACATGTTATAGTGAGGAATAGCCCATGACCATGACTCTCAGTTCCATTCCATTACACACATTGGATGAATGCGTCTTCTGTACAGGGGAGTTTTGTTAAGAGCCCTGACGCTGAATCTGAACAATAATACGCATCGCTTGCGGTACGGTTTTGGAAGCATAAGGACCTTATGTTATAAATCAGCAAAAAAAAGGTTCAATTGATACAGACCTTGATAGGGTCAGTGTTCCCACACGGCCATATCTCTATGTTACAGCGCTTATTTACGGAAAACGGACAGAAGAGGCAACCACCTGTGCTCATTACAGAAGACGGTGCTCATAACACCTGTGTAAGCGTAGTTCGGGAAGTGTCGTTTTGTCAGATGGAGGCACCCATAGCTGGATCTGTGCACAACCGCTACAGTAAGTGTATATTTTTTATTTGAAGGATTCTTTCTGATGAAAGATAAGGGCCATATGTTTCGAAAGCCGCATCGCAAGCAATGATTGACGTTTGTAGTTCAAATGAGCCAGTCGTGGGCGAAGCTAATGGCTGAAAACTGTAGGGAGAAGGAAGACTGCCGCCTAGATTTTGAGAGTCAAGTGAGGTGACACTGGAATGGGCATAGTATGTACATAATAAACACATACAGTACCAGTCAAAAGTTTGATCACAGCTACTCGTTCCAGGGTTTTTCTTTATTTTTTACTATTGTCTACATTGTAGAATAATCAAAACTATTAAATAACATATATGGAATCATGTAGTAACCAAAAAAAGCGTTAAACAAATCAAATATCAATTTTATATTTGAGATTCTTCAAAGTAGCCACCCTTTGCCTTAATGACACTCTTGGCATTCTCTCAACCAGCTTCATGAGGTAGACACCTGGAATACATTTCAATTAAACAGGTGTGCCTTCTTAAAAGTTAATTTGTGGAATTTCTTTCCTTCTTAATGCGTTTGAGCCAATCAGTTGTTTTGTGACAAGGTAGGGGTGGTATACAGAAGATAGCCCTATTTGGTAAAAGACCAAGTCCATATTATGGCAAGAACAGCCCAAATAAGCAAAGAGAAAGGTCAGTCAATGCTGAACATTTAAAGAACTTTGCATGTTTCTTCAAATGCAGCCGCAAAAACCATCAAGCGCTATGATGAAACTGGCTGTCATGAGGACCGCCACATGAAAGGAAGACCCAGAGTTACCTCTGCTGCAGAGGATAAGGTCAAAGTTAACTGCACCTCAGATTGCAGCCCAAATAAATGCTTCACAGAGTTCAAGTAACAGACACATCTCAAAATCAACTGTTCAGAGACTGTGTGAATCAGGCCTTCATGGTCAAACTGCTGCAAAGAAACCACTACTAAAAGGACACCAATAATAAGAAAAGACTTGCTTGGGCCAAGAAACACGAGCAATGGACATTAGACCGGTGGAAATCTGTCCTTTGGTCTGATGAGTACATATTTGAGATTTTTGGTTGTGAGACGCAGAGTAGGTGAACGGATGATCTCCGCATGTGTGGTTCCCACCGTGAAGCATGGAGGAGGAGGTGTGATGGTGCAGGGGTGCTTTGCTGGTGACACTGTCTGTGATGTATTTAGAATTCAAGGCACACTTAACCAGCATGGCTACCACAACATTCTGTAGTGATACGCCATCCCATCTGGTTTGGTCTTAGTGAGACTATCATTTGTTTTTCAACAGGACAATGATCAAAACACACCTCCGGGCTGTGTAAGGGCTATTTGACCAAGAAGAGTGATGGAGTGCTGCATCAGATGACCTGGACTCCACAATCACCCGACCTCAACACGGTTGAGATGGTTCAGGATGAGTTAAACCGCAGAGTGAAGGAAAAGCAGCCAACAAGTGCTCAGCATATGTGGGAACTCCTTCAAGACTGCTGGAAAAGCATTCCTCATGAAGCTGGTTGAGAGAATGCCAAGAGTGTGCAAAGCTGTCATTCACAGCAAAGGGTGGCTACTTTGAAGAATCAAAACTGTATAACATTTTTGCTTACTACATGATTCTATGTGTTAATTCTTGACATTTAATCCTAGTAAAAAACTCCCTGTCTTAGGTCAGTTACGATCACCCCTTTATTTTAAGAATGCGACATGTCAGAATAATAGTAGAGAATGATTTATTTCAGCTTTTATTTCTTTCATCACATTCCCAGTGGGTCAGAAGTTTACATACACTCAATTAGTATTTGCTAGCATTGCCTTTAAATTGTTTAACTTCGGTCAAACGTTTCGGGTAGCTTTCCACAAGCTTCCCACAATAAGTTGGGTGAATTTTGGCCCATTACTCCTGACAGAGCTGGTGTAACTGAGTCAGGTTTGTAGGCCTCCTTGCTCGCACACGCTTTTTCAGTTCTGCCCACACATTTTCTATAAGATTGAGGTCAGGGCTTTGTGATGGCCAATTCATAATTCATAGACGTCGTCACTATTATTCTACAATGTAGAAAATAGTACAAATAAAGAAATGCCCTTGAACGAGTAGTTGTGTCTAAACTTTTGACTGGTACGGTACATGGCAGTAATGAACACAAAAACAAATGTTGGGCTGCATAGTTTCCAGACTGATATCCTCAGTGTGTTAGGATGACCAGAGGAAGAGCAATTATTTTTGGTAACTCTTCGAATAATATAGAAACAGTGACACTGTCCTTTCAAGTCAGCAGGCCTAAAATGAGGTCCTACTCTTCTACAATACTGTATATTTCAGTTCTAATGGAGTATTTTATAGATGAAAGTTATAGGCTCTAATAAAATGGTAATATTGCATCTTTGATTTGGCTTTAAATATCTAAATGAGGTCTTTTCAAAATTGTGATAAAAACAGTATCAAAATGTGTTTCTTGTTATGCTTTTTTGCTCATCTCAAAAACGTAATTCATTCATGATGGATTGTGCTTCAAGAGACACTGTTTCTCTGCATGGGGTTGGCATCCTCTACTATACTCTCTAGTGGTGTCTGACTGACTGAACACAATAGCAGGAAAGATGTTCCACTTTCTCCCGTTTAACAGAGGAAATGTGTCACAGCCGGTGTGTGACCCCTGGCTTTCCATTCCACTTCCTGCCCATTTTTGCAGGTAGGAAGGGTTAAGAAGAGTGTCCTACTCCAGGGCAACAGCCCTATGCTATTAAAAAAAGTGTCCCATCCACAACATGAGAAAAACTGTCATTCAGAGCACAGCCTTTTAAAAGTGTAGGTTTTGGCAATTAACACAAATAGCTTAGAGAGTCACTCCTTATCCATAGTTCATGGTTTTCAGAGGAGGTAATATCTTATATGTCTGTTTCCAGACGGACACAAGCTCTGGGTTATTGTTGCTTGAGTAGCAGAAGAGTGAGTAGAGGTCTGTCCACCACCTTTCCTGCTCAGTTCCGTTTTAGAAGGGAGTTCTGTCCACTCCCAAAACTGGGGGCACTAGGCTCATGCCAGGACACCAGAGGGCAGCATAGCTTAGCTCCAGTAAGACAGGATCAGTTGTTTCAGAGGTTCAGTTTGGTGACGGGTCGCTCCCTGCTGGTCTCAGCTGATGAGTTGACGCGTTTGCGGTTGCGTTTCATCTTGGACAAGTCCTTATCGAACACCTCCCCGGAGCGCAGGGCTGAAACGAGGTCGTCGAATTCACCGTCTTCCTCACAGTTCTCCTTTGCCTTCTTGGCCTTGCGCTCCTTCTCCCTCTGCTCCTTCAGCTGAGGGGACAAAACAGGAGGAACTTAGTGGCTCACACTTACAGTAGCATTGTATTTGGTGTATTGAGTAAATGAGCAGTACAGCAGTACAAGAGTAGTGCTCATTTACAATACTGAGTACATTTGAGTGTGACTAGGTCAAGAGTAGCTTGCGTAATCTCACAAACACTAGTTTGATACCCATTTGTAATAATTGTGACATAATGCTTGGGTGGTGAAATTGTGACCATAGGTGACTCTCTCTAGTGTTGTGGTTGGAGATAGACAATCTTAACAATCTAACCTGTGCTTCCATGCGGGCCCGTCGCTCCTCTTCCTCCTTGCGTCTGTGCATGTTCTCATTCTCCTGCTTAGCGTCAGCGAACGCCTGCAGGAATTGGTCGAAGATTCCGAAGAACTCGTCAGGCTGCATACGGGTTGCATCCTCCCCAAAATGCTGCACTGCCTTCAGAAACTGGAGAGAAAACAAAGACACCAAGTACTTCAAGATGGTCAAACTGCCTTTCCTGGAAAGAAAAAGGAGTATCTGTGATCCTTCATCAAGATGTAATGAAATGCAGTCTATGTGTCACAGGTGATTCAGTGTGAATGTAGGTGAACATTCTTTCAGTGATACATTAGGGATGAATGTGTGAGACCTTTTTGCCTGGTTGATTAATCTAGCTTTAAATCAGAACCTACCCCCATCACACCTGGGTTTAAATACCATTTGAAATCATAACTAATACATTATCTTGGCTTGGTTGAGCTTGTCTGGCACATTGGAACCAACAGAACAGTTGCAAATGTTCAGATGGCACTCCAGACAGGGAAGGGCAAACACTCAGTATTTGAAAGATCGTGGGAAACCGGGGGAAACCACGCCTTTGAAACTGATAGCCTTGACCCATCTTAGTTAAACACTAACTGCCTATATTCAGAGGTTCCAATGTCCACACAGGTAGACTGTAAGCCTTTAACATACTGTGCTCAAGTTACTATGTCCTTGAAATACAATGAAACACGAGGCATAGCATTTCCAGATATATGAGTTGTTTCGATCTTTAAAAGGTGACTTCAAAGCTGCAGTAAGAAGACTGTGTGCTACCTACTTGGTTATGTGGCCAAGGATCATGTTACAGGATTTGCGATGCCCATCCATTATTTTTTATAGCTCTATTAGAGCTCCTAGTTGTGGAGAGGAGGGGAAAGATGGACAACACGACCCCAACCCCATAGAAATACAACTACTAGAATGTACATTCCCATTCAAGTCAGTGTTCTGTGATGAGTGAACCAACACCCATATTGAGTGTAACCATAAGTTGCCGTAGTCTGAAGGGCTTTGTAGACAGACAGACAGACAGACAGACAGACAGACAGACAGACAGACAGACAGAGACAGACAGACAGACAGCATGGCCCCCAGCCCTCTGGCCCCCAGCCCTCTGCCCCCCGTTCTCACCAGCTCCTTGGCCTCAGACAGAGAATCATCCACCTCTGAAAAGCTGAAGCTGGCCACAGTGATGAAATGGCTCACCACAGACACAAACTTATCCCCCGAAACCTGAGGAAGACCTCTCTGGAAATCCAGCTCCTACAGGGAACAGCATTACAGGAGAATTACATGATTGCCATCAGACAACCCACAACACAAGAGCACAGTACCATGCCCTTGGTAGAGGAGTGTAAGCCTAATTACACTGCCTGTGATATCATGTGTGGCTTCATTAAGGGAACCCAACATAATGGCCACTCACCATCTCCACACTCTTCAGACCAGAGCGCAGATTGTTGATGTCTTTCTCCAGCTCTGTCATACTGTGGATAAGAGGAGAGGAAAGGGAAAGAGAGGGACTGGAGTTTATTCACATGAAGCAATTACAAACCATCTGTGCTCCAATCAAGCTAGCTACAACTTAGAGACATGAAATGTGAGACAATAAAACCCAACTTCCTCCCTTCTCACTCAGGAAAGGAATAGATTCAGGTTTCATTAGGTTTGAACAGAAACTATGTTAGATTATCTTTATTTTCAACATGTTTTCTTACTGTTTTAGGTTTCCCTAAATCTATATTTTATGCTGTCTGCTATACTATTACTTTCTTCTGGTAAGACAGGAAGAAACACCTTGACCTACCAAAGGTTCTAGGGTTCACAGTTCACACACTTGAATTAGGGGCAATAAGGACAACCTGTGCCTCTGACAAATCCAGACAATATAAATATGACCTTTGACCCTCTCTGTAAACAAGATTTGTAAGGCAACACACACAGCAATACAGTCTTAACCTTTCACCTTTTTCACTTAAAGTCAGGCACCATAAATTTGGCTTCGAGAGGAAGACTCAGTGGAGAGGGGTTCTGATTCAGTCATCCTTAGCAGCAGTTCTTACTTTACTTTAGCTGCCTCTGGAACACTCTGAAGCTCCTCCTGGAACACAGCCACTTTGGGATACTTCTGCTCCAGGATGGTGATCAGGTAATGCAGCAGAGTAATGTTCCTACAAACACAAATATCATATACATCACACACATCACTCTTTTAAACTTAGAGTTGTGTCATTTGGACAGGTCTCCTATGTACAATACATTTTTCATATCAATGGAATATAGATGTATATATACACTGCTCCAAAAAAATAAAGGGAACACTAAAATAACACATCCTAGATCTGAATGAAATAAATATTCTTATTAAATACTTTTTTCTTTACATAGTTGAATGTGCTGAAAACAAAATCACACAAAAATGATCAATGGAAATCAAATTTATCAACCCATGGAGGTCTGGATTTGGAGTCACACTCAAAATTAAAGTGGAAAACCACACTACAGGCTGATCCAACTTTGATGTAATGTCCTTAAAACAAGTCGAAATGAGGCTCAGTAGTGTGTGTGGCCTCCACGTGCCTGTATGACCTCCCTACAACGCCTGGGCATGCTCCTGATGAGGTGGCGGATGGTCTCCTGAGGGATCTCCTCCCAGACCTGGACTAAAGCATCCGCCAACTCCTGGACAGTCTGTGGTGCAACGTGGCGTTGGTGGATGGAGTGAGACATGATGTCCCAGATGTGTTCAATTGGATTCAGGTCTGGGGAACGGGCGGGCCAGTCCATAGCATCAATGCCTTCCTCTTGCAGGAACTGCTGACACACTCCAGTCACATGAGGTCTAGCATTGTCTTGCGTTAGGAGGAACCCAGGGCCAACCGCACCAGCATATGGTCTCACAAGGGGTCTGAGGATCTCATCTCGGTACCTAATGGCAGTCAGGCTACCTCTGGCGAGCACATGGAGGGCTGTGCGGCCCCCCAAAGAAATGCCACCCCACACCATGACTGACCCACCGCCAAACCGGTCATGCTGGAGGATGTTGCAGGCAGCAGAACGTTCTCCACGGCATCTCCAGACTCTGTCACATGTGCTCATGTGCTCACTGTGAACCTGCTTTCATCTGTGAAGAGCACAGGGCGCCAGTGGCGAATTTGCCAATCTTGGTGTTCTCTGGCAAATGACAAACGTCCTGCACAGTGTTGGGCTGTAAGCACAAGCCCCACCTGTGGACGTCGGGCCCTCATACCACCCTCATGGAGTCCGTTTCTGACCGTTTTAGCAGACACATGCACATTTGTGGCCTGCTGGAGGTCATTTTGCAGGGCTCTGGCAGTGCACCTCCTTGCACAAAGGCGGAGGTAGCGGTCCTGCTGCTGGGTTGTTGCCCTCCTACGGCCTTCTCCACGTCTCCTGATGTACTGGCCTGTCTCCTGGCAGCACCTCCATGCTCTGGACACTACGCTGACAGACACAGCAAACCTTTTTGCCACAGCTCGCATTGATGTGCCATCCTGGATGAACTGCACTACCTGAGCCACTTGTGTGGGTTGTAGACTCCGTCTCATGCTACCACTAGAGTGAAAGCACCGCCAGCATTCAAAAGTGACCAAAACATCAGCCAGGAAGCATAGGAACTGAGAAGTGGTCTGTGGTCACCACCTGCAGAACCATTCCTTTTTTGGGGGTGTCTTACTAATTGCCTATAATTTCCACCTTTTGTCTATTCCATTTGCACAACAGCATGTTAAATTTATTGTCAATCAGTGTTGCTTCCTAAGTGGACAGTTTGATTTCACAGAAGTGTGATTGACTTGGAGTTACATTGTGTTGTTTAAGTGTTCCCTTTATTTTTTTGAGCAGTGTATATATATGATTTTTTTTAAATTAAGTCTCAAACCAGACCATTTCTTACTTGTCAATGCTGGACTTGGTGTCAGCGATCTTGTTGAGTGAGGACACTTTGAAGCCATAGGCGTTTCCCCTCTGGCCCTTGTTCATGTAGTTACCAAAGGCCAGGACCACTTCCAGAAGCTGCTTGAGGTTGCGGCTCTGCAGCATCTCTTTAGAGGCCCTGGTTAGAGCTGGGGAGAGGAAGAAGTTACGAGGATACATTTTTATTTAACTATGCAAGTCAGTTAAGAACAAATTCTTATTTACAATGACGGCCTAGGAAGGGGGCAGAACGGCAGATTTTTAACATTGTCAGCTCGGTAACTTGCCCAATGCTCTAACCACTAGGCTACCTGCCACCCCAAAAGACATGGGTTGAATCCCAAATGGCATCCTATTCCCTATAAAGACTCATACATACACTACATGACCAAAAGTATGTGGACACCTGCTCGTCGAACATCTCATTCCAAAATCATGGGCATTAATATGGAGTAGGTCCCCCCTTTGCTGCTATAACAGCCTCCACTCTTCTGGGAAGGCTTTCCACTAGATGTTGGAACATTGTTGCGGGGACTTGCTTCCATTCAGCCACAAGAGCATTAGTGAGGTTGGACTCGCAGTCGACGTTCTAATTCATCCCAAAAGGTGTTTGATGGGGTTGAGGTCAGGGCTCTGTGCAGGCCAGTCAAGTTCTTCCACACTGATCTCGACAAACCATTTCTGTATGGACCTTGCTTTGTGCACGGGGGCACAGCATGAGACCATTCCACCTCCACCAAACTTTACAGTTGGCATTATGCATTTGGGCAGGTAGAGTTCTCCTGGCATCTGCCAAACCCATATTCGTCCGTCGGACTGCCGTGATTCATCACTCCAGAGAACACATTTCCAGTGCTCCAGAGTCCAATGGAGGCGAGCTTTACACCACTCCAGCCGACGCTTGGCATTGCGCATGGTGATCTTAGGCTCCTGGAAACCCATTTCATGAAGCTCCCAACGAAGAGTTCTTGTGCTGACATTGCTTCCAGAGGCAGTTTGGAACTGGGTGTTGCATCCGAGGACAGACTATTTTTACACACTTCAGCACTCGGCAGTCCCATTCTATGAGTTTGTATGGCCTACCACTTCGCGGCTGAGCCTTTGTTGCTCCTAGACGTTTCCACTTCACAATAACAAAACTGACAGTTGAGAGGGGCAGCTTTAGCAGGGCAGAAATTTGACGAACTGACTTGTTGGAAAGGTAACATCCTACGACGGTGCCACATTGGAAGTCACTGAGCTCTTCAGTACGGGCCATTCTACTGCCAATGTTTGTCAATGGAGATCACATGGCTGTGTGCTCGATTTTATACACCTGTCAGCAACAAGTGTGGCTGAAATAGCCAAATCCACTAATGTGAAGGTGTGTCCACATACTTTTGTATATATAGTGTACCTTTAACACCTTAGATAGCATTATATCTGCAGGCTTTGAGTATTGCCAGCATCGCTCATTACAGTATGATTACATTTGACTCCACAGTCCAACCAGTTATTAAAATGGTTTGAAGGTAGATCATTTGAGCATGGAACATTGTAAAGAAAATCCTACCTTCAACTTTAGGTTTGACTTCGACGATTCTTTCAGCAAACTTCTTTTTGAAGTAGAGGGACTGTAACCTCTGCTGGTAATGGTTGATCCTGTATTGTAGTTTGAAGTGAAAAGGTTCACTAGAGTTTACATAGATACAACACTCCACTGAAACGGTTTGTGTAATATGATATGACGTCCTAAATGAAGGGCATGAACCTTTGAATAGAAAGTACTTTTGAATAGAAAGGTTTTGTTCATACATTTGATCAACACAGGCGTCTAATGACCTTGACCTCATTCTGAGGTTTTGTGACCAGACAAAAAACAACATCTTTGCAACATCTTTTTTTACAAATGATCTTACTGGATTAAATACCCAACATGGAAAACTCAGAGCACATTTAATAAAGAAGCTCCTTTCCTTCTCCCTGCCCAAACGCTGTTTCCATGGCTACAGTGTTTTCAGGAAGCCAAAACACAAACGTCGCCAGATCCTGGAAGGAAGTCTCTATTCCCATAGTAAACGGCTTGATACCTCATGGAAAAAATGGTGCTACACTTGTACATTAGAACCTGCACATTGTTTCCCTTCCTGTAATCTAGTAATCCAATCTTCATTTGTAACACAGAATGCTCATTAAAGCGAGAGCTATTAAAACAGTGAGCCCTATCCCTGGGGTTTCGTTCTTTGTTGGTGCGCGAGTCGAGAATGTCTCCCCAGGGGGGGCTTCATATTAATTCATGAACAATATGAGGTACATGGAAAGTTCCGCTGCCTGCCGCCACCTACACACCAGCCTCCCCCTTAGCTTGTAGACAGTGAATCATGGTAAAGAATAATCCAAAGAAATAAACAATTTACTCACTCACATATTTTACTTAAAACATAATATTAATAATCATCATAATTTGGTGGGTGCTTATTTGTCTTGTTACACATGGTTTGAAATGAAAATGTGTTTTTTGCATATCCTGAGACACCCTCAGAGAGTGGACATTGAGCAATTAAGTCCCTTGGGCAATAAAGTGCCTTGCTCAAGGGTACAGCAAGATCTTTCACCTTGTTGGCTCAGGGATTCGAACTAGTGACCTTTTGGTTACTGTCCCAATGCTCAAACCACTAGGCTACCTGCCACCACAAAAAAACTAAACAGTTTAGGGGCTGAATCTCATAAGAGTAGTCCATACTGAATTAAATGGAGAGCATCTATTTGACTTAAACAGGGCCAAATGCAGTGCTGTTAATTTGATTTACTAAAGAGCGATCCCAATTCTTCTACACTCCCCAAACCCTCACAGGACCAATGGCCTTCACTGGCACATTTTTACATGTCTTGAGTGATGCTCCTCAGCAGTTGGATATGCCAAAGAGATTTATGTTAAAAAGACGTTCACATCCAGCTAGCATGTGTCACTGTGTGTCATGCTGATTACATATGCTCCTGGTGTCACAAAACAATGAGGGGATTCGATTAATCTGGCCCGGGCGCCCAGGTAGGTGTGTTTTGCACTGGGTTAAAGTTGATTACATTCATTATGGAACCGGGCTGCCTCCGTGCATGAGCTAGGTGGCCCATTTAAGCCTAACAAAATTCTAGCATATTGTATGGAAAAGAGATGTTGTATGTTTCTGGACGATGCACCCTTCTGCCTTGTCGACAACATAACCGAGAGGCGCAGATCACTGTTCCATTTGAGAAGGGCACTCCTCCCTCACCATTCAATGGGCCATAGACCAGCATTATCGAAGCCGCCCAATGATTGGTCTCAATTCCTGACAATTTATTACAACACTATAAAAAGCATGAACTGGCGCAAACCCAGAGAAAATGATTTAGTATAGAGGTGCTGACTAGCGGCAAGCTATAAAACAAAGAGTCACACACTCCATATGTATAAACTCCCAGTAATTTACTGGGTAAAACACCAATGTTTTGGCATCACTGTGCCTTCTTCAGGGTGATACTATAAACACAGAATGTGTTGTTACAATAAACTGACAATGGAGAAAGTCCCTGATGAAGACAGCATGTTAACAATGAAGTCGTTTTTATGTCAACTTCCCTTGTCATCCAAGAGCACCTGAGTATTTTCCAGTATACCAGCAACAAAATAACATCCTGTGGCTAGTGCCTAATATGGGGAATGTAGTGATACACATTGTAACAGTACCAATTTTGTATTATGATACCGAAACGAAGTCCGTACCTGCTCATCTCGTAGAGGAAGCGGTCAGCCTTGGCCATGCGGTCCAGCTCATGCTTGTGCTCCTCCAGGAGATCCACGTCACTCTTCTCTGGGACAAACTTTAGCAGCTGGACAGGAACACAACAGGAGGGAGAAGACTGTTACCAAGAGAGATCTTGTACATCCACATGCTAATCCCCATAAAGATTCACTGTGATAGCTAATGTGTGGTGAGCTTTCTGGCGCAAAATGTAAGGTAAGGCGAGTTTCCACCTTACTAAGTAAAGACAGCATTCAGATCCTTTAAACCCTTGCTAAATAAGCTACACCATCCGGGCAGGGCCGTGCCCCACCACTACAAATACTCCCAATCCGTCACTAACCCAGTCCCCGTGAACACTTCAGCCTTTATTTATTTAGGTCCCTAAAGCAACAGCAACGAAAAGTCTTATAAAACTCGGGGTATCGTTGGACGGGGCAACAGTGTCTCCCGACCCCTCCTGTCTCAGCCTCCAGTATTTATGCTGCAGTAGTTTATGTGTCGGGGGGCTAGGGTCAGTCTGTTATATCTGGATTATTTCTCCTGTCTTATCTGGTGTCATGTGTGAATTTAAGTATGCTCTCTCTAATTCTCTTTTTCTCTCTTTCTTTCTCTCTCTCGGAAGACCTGAGCCCTAGGACCATGCCTCAGGATGACCTGGCATGATGACTCCTTGCTGTCCTTAGTCCACCTGGCCGTGCTGCTGCTCCAGTTTCAACTGTTCTGCCTGCGGCTATGGAACCCTGACCTGTTCACCGGACATGCTACCTGTCCCAGACCTGCTGTTTTCAACTCTCTAGAGACAGCAGGAGCGGTAGAGATACTCTGAATGATTGGCTATGAAAAGCCAACTGACATTTACTCCTAAGGTGCTGACCTGTTGCACCCTCGACAACCACTGTGATTATTATTACTTGACCCTGCTGGTCATCTATGAACATTTGAACGTCTTGGCCATGTTCTGTTATAATCTCCACCCGGCACAGCCAGAAGAGGACTGGCCACCCCTCATAGCCTGGTTCCTCTCTAGGTTTCTTCCTAGGGAGTTTTTCCTAGCCACCGTGCTTCTACACCTGCATTGCTTGCTGTTTGGGGTTTTAGGCTGGGTTTCTGTACAGCACTTTGAGATATCAGCTGATGTAAGAAGGGCTTTATAAATAAATTTGATGGATCGGATGGGAATTGGGACCTGCTATATGGTATAAAGCCATTAAGCCGCTACAGTAGAGAGGAGGGCTACATGATTAAGAGAGGAGGGCCCACCTGCTCCAGCATGTCTTTGGGCAGATCCTCCTGTTCGTCCATAGTCAGGATGGCCCTCTTGATCTCCTCATTGGTCAGCTTCAGCCTGCAACACAACAGCGTCAGCATTACCACAGAGGACTACTGTACACCAGGTCTAAATGGTCAACAAGAGAGGACACCAGTTTGACCAGTTGTACCAGTTAATGCCTTGTTATTGGTGTGTTTACTTTTCGTTTCAAAAGTAAATGTAAAATGCATTCCTGTTAAGTAATGTACTGTTCTACATGTGTCGCCTAAAACAATTATCAGTTAGCATCCATTTTGAAAAGCACCAAGTGTCAGTTAAAAAGAAAGTAAAGTCCAGAACTTAATATTGTGTGCCGCACATTCATCAGTTGCAGGAACAAAGTCACAGCTATTAGAAAGAGCCAGCCAGCCAGCCAGAGAGAGCAGGTGGCAGAAAGCCTGGCGGTTCTGCTCTTTGAAAAGCTCCATTGGCAAACAAACACACTCATCATCTGAGCCTGAAGCCCTAGCCTACCACAGCAGACCACTGTGCTTTCTGACAGGACTTCTCACAGTCCGAATACCTGATTTAGGCACACACTAATGACAGAGCAATTAAGATTCAGTCATGTCAATTTTATTAAATAAATGTACATATTAGCCTTATTCAAAGTGTTGGCTATGTCTGAAAAGGCATGTTAATGCATAATTGATAACACTTTGCAGAAATAAAATATTTTCAGGTCTGCAAGTTCGAAAAAAGGAATGAACCGCTGTTCCTAAACCACAAATATTGAATGAGACTTTAAATACAGGAAGCAATCAAAATAGCTGAATCACTTAAACTTTCAGGTTTCATTTATAGTGTTTAAATTGAGAAGGATAGCTACATGAAATGAACTTAGTAGAAAGGACACAGGCCTCTGTTTGTGGTTGCTGCCATGGAGACCAGGGATGACAGTAATGAAACAGAAAATAGTTCCTGGCCAACATCATCCCGTTACAAAGTACATATTTTATTCTTGGCTGCACTCGATGTTTAAACACATTGTCAAATATGAAAAATGATCTCTCAACTTGAGTCGAAGCTGATGTAAATACAGAATTGCTCAAATGGTAGATTAAATACGAATTGAATGCAACTTGGCTGTGTACGTTAACAAATTAAGTGCGTGTATGTTTGTACACGTACATGTATGTGTGTGGAAAAAGACATTTCAAGCACCCATCAGATGGATACAATCACAATAAGTGATCTCCACTAATATAAGTAGGACATACTTCTGCAATGATGTCATGGGGTAGAAAGGTCAAATACTAACCGAGAGAGGAGGATGTTACAGTTCTGTGCTCGTCGACCGTCGATGACTGACAGCTCCTTGACCTTCTTGGAGGTCACCGTATCATCTTCGGACTCTTTCTGGAAGGAGAACATTTGGGAGGGAAGGAAGAGTTTGAACATGAACCGTAATTAGCTGAACTTCACATTCCGTTCATGTAAACACAATATTGTATCATTTATCACACTAAGGCACTTTGGGATGGAGACTAGTACGCAGAAAACAGCTAATTATTTTTGTACATGACCTTAAATGATACTCTAACATCAAGCTAGATTTAGACAGCTTTACTGTTGAATAAACACCCAATTGTAAATCACTCATCATACTTAAGCATTTTTGGATGCAGTATTTGCTGAATGCAGCAAATGCTTGTGACTATATGACCTTAATGATACTCTCTCTGGGAGGAAGAGCCACACCTAATACACCAGGGTTATATTCATTAGGGCACACGAAGAAAAATATTTTGCAACGTAAAACAAAAATGTGCGTTTCCTATTGTACAAGCCTAAGTAGTCATAGCCTGTCTCAGTCAGTATTCAAATTTATGCGTAATGAATAAGATCCAGTGCCCCATGCTATGCTAGGTGGAGGGCTGTGGCTGACTCACACCTGCATACAGTTTAGCTGTTGATCAACGGCAATAGGAACAAGTGTTTTTAAGGCCTCTTCCATTTCACCACCGGCTGTCACATATTGAAAACTATGGTACATAGTAACCAGACCACAAAACAGACACACGCACATACACAAAGACTAGACACGATACCCATATGCATCCACCATAAACCCTAACAAAAACCCAGGATGCACAGGAGACACACAGTATGAACATAAAACAGCAAATTGTTCCTTTGACTGGGTCAGTATTTGAAACTGCCAAATGGAGGACAGCTGTGAAACAGGCTGTGTGAAAAAGTGTGTTTGGCGATCAATTGCTTCACCCCAAGAATACAGGAGAGATTTGTTTTTGGTAAACGGAGATCTGGCACTTTTTTATAGTTCCAAGACTCCAGCTGCTAGCAGAATTGACAGCGTGCCACAAAACCAATTTGGCTAATTATGTTCAGAAACACCTTGAAATGATAACCAATAAAACAGTTCATTCAAACATCATGTTGGTGTGTTTAGAAGTACAGTATATTCCAAAAGTCTTGATTGAAAGAATAAATCCACAGAAACACAGAGATCGAGGCTGCAGGAAGACATGGCTTTCACAAGTATTTCACCTACGGACACATATACACACGATCCCCATAGACATAAACAGGACAGAGACAAGGAGAGAGAGAGAGCGAGAAAGAAAGAGAGCAGCGTACGATGAAGGACAGTAGCGAGCATCAAGACAGAAGCGTCACAGAAGCAGAGCAGGGTAAACGTCAGAGGTCAGGAGGTCACTCACCTTGTTATTGTTCATTGTTAAGAAGTCCTAATCAGGTGGGTGGGCAGGAAGCAAGGAAGATTCGGCATTCATTATTAATTAGAACAAGCGTGCAGTAGGCTATGGTGAAATACAAGGCCAGCTCAGCGGCCAGTGATGCATTTGTTTGTGAGGAAAAGCGGAATCATGAGTCAGAGATGCAAATTAACTTTGTTCAGACACGTCATAAACAGCATGGCTTAAAATTCTAAAATTCCTTATACGACATAATGAATTCAATTTGATGCAACTTTATTTATACTTTTAAGGGGCAGTTAGTAATGGGAATTGGGCCCTAGTCTAACCTTTACAATCACAGTCTTTTTAGGTTGGTTAAAGGAAAAGGTATGGGAAAAGTGATAACTGGAGGATTTCAACTGAACTAGAGTAGACATTGTGGACATATAGAGGCTTCATGAAAAATGCCACGCTTCTCATGCAGCATCGGTAAACTATCCAAGGACCATGTTATCAGCATGGCTACTTCCTGTTCCAAACACTCATTCTGTCTGGGAACACTCACAAGGTAGATGATTCAATTGAACAGACCTAAACATAAAATAAAAAGCTAGCCTGGTCCCAGATCTGTTTGTGCCATCTTGCCAAGCCTTATGGTCATTGTCACCATAGGAGTTGGCAAGACAGCACAAACCGATCTAAGACCAGGCTATAGTAAAATGCTCTGTAATGGCCTGATTGCCCTTCAAGCCAGTTCCAGACAATGTGTTGAGAAGTGCTGCTGGAAGGATTCAGTTACAGAGTGCAATGGCATGCATGTGTTTATCACTAGCTAGAAGTGTTTGTTAGAACAGCATGGTCGTTGGCCATGGAAACACTCAAAGTAGTTACATGCAAATTGTTAAGTGATTTGAGGTCTTGTGTCCTGTCCTTAAGGATGAATTGCTATATACTGAAATGCCTTTTCCCTACAGTAATACTTTGGTATTTAGGTGATAAACTGTACCTGCTGTCTCTGGTATGCAGAGAAGGTCTTCTCAATGTCCTCAAGGTCCAGGATTTTGAAAACCTTGATGTCATCGACGTCTGTCCACACAGTGCCCTCCAGCTTATTCTGCAACAAAACAGCCCCCATCCATAACTAAGACTTGAAAAGCCATACACACACCCCTGGAACTCTAGAGGTTACAACAACAACATATAAACACGTCTAGGGCTGGTTTGCGATATTGATTTCATGCCATTGTGCAAACAATGCAAGAGATAAAGCATTGGGTAAAAAGGCAATCCTTATCCTTCATTCCCCCTGGACAGTCAGATGTAGCTACAAAAACCCCTGTTCTGTCTGCCTCGTCAGCACAACACTCACTCCCTCTGTACTAGACAGACATGCACCAAAAAATGTAATTACTGGTTTTGTCCAAAATGATACCCTATTCCCTATTAAGTGCATTACTTTTGACCATGGTCCATAGTGCTCTGGTCAAAATTAGTGCACTTCATGGGGAATAGGGTGCCATTTTGGACGCAACCCTTTACGGTCTGACTAAGCAGAACTCACTGACCTCAGCCAGCTTGGCCCAGTTGAATGACTTGAGTGGGTTGGAGGGCTGGGGGATGTTCTTCTTTTTCAGCCCTGGTCCCATGGGAGCTCCAGGTGGAGGAGGGGGACCAAGGGGAGCCATGCCTGGAGGAGGAGGAGGTCCACCGGGTGGAGGGGGTGGCGGTGGAGGCATGCCCCCAGGGGGTGGTGGAGGGGGTGGGGGCATGGCAGCCTGCATGGGAGGGGGTGGTATGGGACCTCCAGGGGCCCCAGGTATGAGTGGAGGGCCACCAGGAACACTTAGATTTGGCCTCTGAAAAAAATGGGACACATTGGGATGTACATTCGATTAGTACTGGATGTATTGCAATAATTTCTGTTACATGATGGAAATCATAGAAGCACTCTGTACTAGCTAGAGCAGTTCTAATCAACATATATTGATTTGGAAGAACATCACAAGGCAATGTTGTTGTTCATGACTAACTGTGCAGTAATCAAACATCCTGTCCTATCCACTCCTAAACTGAACGGCTAAGGGGAATCTCAATCGCACTCCACACTGCCCTTTCACACCTGGACAAAAGGAACACCTACGTGAGAACGCTGTTCATTGACTACAGCTCAGCATTCAACACCATAGTGCCCACGAAGCTCATCACTAAGCTAAGGACCCTGGGACTAAACACCTCCCTCTGCAACTGGATCCTGGACTTCCTGTTGGGCCGCCCCCAGGTGGTAATGGTAGGCAACAACACGTCTGCCACGCTGATCCTCAACACTCTGGCCCCTCAGGTGTGTGTACTTAGTCCCCTCCTGTACTCCCTGTTCACCCACGATTGCGTGGCCAAACACGACTCCAACACCATCATTAAGTTTGCTGACGTCACAACGATGGTAGACCTGATCACCGACAACAATGAGACAGCCTATAGGGAGGAGGTCAGAGACCTGGCAGTGTGGTGCCAGGACAACAACCTCTCCCTCAATGTGAGCAAGACAAAGGAGCTGATCGTGGACTATAGGAAAAGGAGGGCCGAACAGGCCCCCCATTAACATCGACAGGACTGAAGTGGAGCGGGTCGAGAGTTTCAAGTTCCTTGGCGTCCACATCATCAACAATCTATCATGGTCCAAACACACCAAGACAGTCGTGAAGAGAGCACATCCAAACCTTTTCCCTCTCAGGAGACTGAAAAGATTTGGCATGGGTCCCCAGATCCTCAAAAAATTCTACAGCTGCACCATCGAGCGCATCCTGACCGGTTGCATCACCGCCTGGTATGGCAACTGCTCGACATCTGACCGTAAGGCGCTACAGAGGGTAGTGCTTACAGCCCAGTACATCACTGGGGCCAAGCTTCCCGCCATCCAGGACCTATATAATAGACGGAGTCAGAGGAAAGACCATAAATTGTCAGAGACTCCAGTCACCCAAGTCATAGACTGTTTTCTCTGCTACCGCACGGCAAGCGGTACCGAAGCGCCAAGTCTAGAACCAAAAGGCTCCTTAACAGCTTCTACCCCCAAGCCATAAGACTGCTGAACAATTAATCAAATGGCCACCCGGACTATTTACATTGACCCCCCATTTGTTTTGTGCACTGCTGCTACGCGCTGTTTATTATCTGTGCATAGTCACGTCACCCCTACCTACATGTAAAAATGACCTCAACTAACCTGTACCCCCGCACACTGACTCGGTACCGGCACCCCCTGGATATAGCCTAGTTATTGTCATTTTATTGTGTTACTTTAGTTTATTTGGTCAATATTTTCTTAACTCTTCCTGACCTGCACTGTTGGTTAAGGGCTTGCAAGTAAGCATTTCACAGTAAGGTCTACACTTGTTGAAATCAGCGCATGTGACAAATACAGTTTGATTTGATTTGAAAAGAGGACATTAGCCTGGTCCCAGATCTGTTTGTGCTGTATAGCCAACTGCTATGGTTGTTGTTTAGCACGACAATTATCATAGGAATTCGCAAGACAGCAGGCCATATTGTTGTTTATATACAACTGTACTATAACCAAAACATCCTGCCTTTATTCCTGATTGGAAAAGCTAAAAGGAGGAGTAAGGTGTAAAGATGTGATAATGCATTGTAATTTTATGTTACACTTTGTGATGTTATTTTCTATGTTTTTCGTTGGACTTGTGGAAGATACCCACATTGTGAGCTAAACAGAGATCTAAACAAACAAACGTACAGTGCTGAGGTCATGCAGCCGGGCGGAGAGGTCGGCCACTTGCTGCTTGACCTGCTTGTGTTCGCTGGACTCCTTCTCCAGCTTCTCCTTCATCTTATTCAGTGTCTGCATCATGTCCTCCTTCTCCTGGGTCTTGGCCTCACACTCGCGTTCCTTCTTATCAAACTTCTGCTGCAGCTCATGGTGCTCTGAGAAACCAGACCAGAACAGGCGAGACCAGAGCAGTCGTCAGTATGATGATACACAGTACAGAAAGGTCTGCCTTCCGACAGTTCCGTCGCTAATAGAAACCAGAAATGTGTGCTGTACCTTTTCTCATTTTCTCAGCCTGTTCTTTCCATTGTTTGACTTCATTCTCGTTGACCAGCCTGAGCAGAAGAACAGAGGTTAATCTAACGTATTAAACATCGCAGCAAAATCCTACTAGGCATTACCTCCCACTGAGGTTAGGCTTAGTTAAAAAAAAAAACGGGTTCATTAGACAAGTCATTGGTGATCAGAGTTGACAACGGGGAACCTGTAAACTTCTTCTAAACCCACCCAGAATCAGATTGAGATGTGCAAGAGGCAGCTGAAGGGGTTGACTGATGTTTGTGTATGTGTGTTTGGAATTCTACATTTCACAGATTTCCTCATCCAAAAAAACAGATTTAATTCTGGATTATATTTTCAAAAAGGAATTATTCAAATCCTGGTCAAATCTGCTTGCTGATTTTTAGCAAGTATTAAGGGATCAGGGTATTCATGCTAAATCAGCAAATAGTATTGAAAGGATTGTAAAATGAAAGTGACAATAGGACATACATATTTTACATGTAATATTTGTGATGTACAGTACCTGGACCAATAGTGATTTTGCTCATGGCCACTGTATTAATCCCAGGATAAGATGAACCCATTAATAAATATACAGCATTGATTATATTCATGATCACCATATTCGGGTTTAAAGCCATTTCTGGAATGAGGCATGTTAAATAATACATGGAGATTTATGATGAAGACAGTCAGTCCTCTGCCGTGCGGAGTTGGGAGAACGTCAAACCGACTCAGATATAACTCAGGCATGTCAAAACATTTCCCCCCTCTCTCGTTCCTCTCACTCACATTCGCACCACGTTCTTCACGTTGAAGTTCTCCAGGGGGGTGACGTCAGGGTCATGACCTTTGTCGTTCTGCAGGACGATCTGCTGGACGATGCGGTCCAGGAGGAGCCAGTAATGCACTGTGTTCCCACTACGCTTGTCTGAGAGAAGAGAGAGCTTTATTAATACCGTAAGGGAACAGTTGATTGCGCCAGCAATTGCAATTGCAACAACAAACATCTAGGGCCAGTTTTCTGGACACAAACTAAGTCTAGTACTGGAGAAAAAAAGCATGTTTAATTGAGATTGTCCATTGAGAATGCTTCTTAGTCTAGGACTAGGCAAAATCTATGCCCATGAAATCCTACCATACACATAGCAACACAATAAGGACAGAGTCTAAGGGGAGAGATTAGGCTGAAGTCAGCTCCCTCAGGACAACATAAAAAAGCTAAAGCAATGTGGAGGAACAACATTTCCGCTTTAGTGTAGAAAGTTCTTCTCAAAATGGCAGAACACGCTCTAGAGAGAAACCCCTCACATAAGCAGAATTCCAACAATAATTTCCAGGTATTTAAAACTACCTCGAGAGGACATCATTTTTACTGCCGTTCTAAAATACACTAAAAACACTGATATATAAGCACTTTGGATCCCTCTGAGAAACCAAACAGTCTAGTTCTCAAAGATGTAAAAGTTGAGGCCTGAAGAGTCTTGGCAAACTCAAACAACTTTAAAGAAATGGCGGACGGGAGGTAGGTGGCACTTACAAGGCATAAGGAGACAGTGCTGTAAGACAGATATAAAGTGCGGGTGTGCATCTGTGTGGCTCATCTTCTTCTTTATGAGCTCAAACACTTGCGTGGCACTTTTTGTGTCAATGTGCACCTGCAACAACAAAAAACAAAAGTTGATATTAGAACTAGTAGACAGAGAAACGACTATTGCAAACTCCATGTACTGTAGAGGTAAATACCAATGTTACTCACAGTGTCAAAGCGTTTTGCCAAAGATAGTTCATCCTCGTTTCTCAGCATCTCAAAGAAGTCCAAATGCCTGGAAGACAACATCTCATGGTCAGACACACTTTACTGCAGTTGGGTATGACAGCGTGGTCTAGATCTTAAATGTACTATACCAATCACGCAGTTTATGACTTAACTCACCTGTCTAACGTTGAGTTGTCGTGGGATCTCAGTTTATCGATGACCGGCTGGATGCCCAACATAAGGAACTCGTATCGCAGGTGAATTCTGAACTCAAAGCTTGACTGTGGAGTACAGTACACACAGCAGTTAGACTCTCTGAAGACAACAGGACCATACGAGGGCAAATACTTTGAGGAAGAGGAGTACTCACCTCCCCTGCTCCCTGACTAAGCACTGCATTGATGAAGGACATGATGGCTGTTTTCAGGTTGACCTCGTCCCTGTAGCGCCCCGTACTCCTGTCCAGGTCATTCAGCAGAGTCTAAGACAGGAGAAACGAGGAGAAATAAGAAGTAAGCATCAGTAATATGATCATAAGGAAAACAATGCTGTGGTTGTAAACACTAATTAGAGAAACACCTGAAAGTTATAAATGTTAAGTGAATAAGACCATGCAATATCTCTGGCACAGCCTTAACACAAGGTTAAGGAAAACCTTGGGCTAACACATTACAGTGTGAAAAGCCCAATTGAACACTTGGCTACAGTGGTGTCTATGAGGCTAAGGTGTCTGTCTTCCCACCTGGAAGCGAGTCCTCTCGCAAGCGAACTTCTGATAGTGCAGCATGGCCTCCAGGATCTTCCTGTGGCCTCCTGGCACCAGACACACAGCGCCCATGATCTCCAGCACCGCCACCTTGGTCTTGACGTTCTCAGTTGCCAGGCTCTGGGCAATGATGTTGATGCTCTCTGTGTGGGAGAGCACATGGGAGCGGCCCTGGGAGTTGTTCATCAGGGCCTTGATGCAGCCAATCAGGGACGTGTGGATCTGGGACTCGGTGGTCTCGTAGTCCATGCTCTTCAGGAAGTTCAGGATGCAGGTCAGACCGTCCAGGTCGATGAACCGCGTCACAAACCTTTAAAGGAAGAGGATTGAGGGTAAAGGTTAAGGATAGATACAGGCTGCATCTGAAATGGCACCCTATTCCCCATGTAGCGCACTATCTTTGACCAGAGCCCTTAGACCAGAGCCCTTTGAGGCTCCCGAGTGGCACAGCGGTATAAGGCACTACATCTCAGTGCAAGAGTATCTTGCACTGTCTCTGGTTTGTATCCAGAATGCATCACATCCGGCCGTGATTGGGAGACCCAATGGGCGGCTCACAATTGGCCCAGCGTTGGCCGGGGTAGGCTGTCATTGTAAATAAGAATTTGTTCTTAACTGACTTGCCTAGTTAAGTAAAGGTTACAACTGTAACCTTATATAAATACAATTTAAAATAGTGTGGTGACCATGTGTTCTATGAAAATGGACTAAATTATATTTATAGAGAGTTTGATCACTTTGTTGCCCTCTACAGTAACTTCACTTTGTTTAACAAAACTAAGAGTTTGCATGTGCTTTCGGTGTGCATATGTGTTCAATGTAAGCAAGTGGAATTGCAGTTTTCATTCCATGAAAACAAGAACAGAGGACAAATAAACATCTTTAGCCAGCAGACAAGCGCCATTTAGCACAATAAAACAGGCATGGAGGAAAACAGAGAGAGCTCATTGGTGATAAACTACCATGACCCCTGGGAGGCGTTAGAGGTGAAAGGTGAGAAGGAGACCTAACCTCTGGAGGACCTTAAGGGGAAGACATTTTACCTCACATGTGTGTGCTTGCATACGTGCACGTGTGTCAGACTAGTCTACGCAGTGTGGTCTATAGAGCTGAAATATCATATTAATGCAGTGGTGTTTGGACTGGAACTGTGTCTGAATGGCTCTCAACACAAAGCCTAGTCTGGTGATTAATCATATTAGGTCACTCTAATGATGATTAATGGACTTGGAGACTGAACACAGTGAATTAACTCAACCTACTTTGTGAAAATAGCAGACTCACTAAATCACTCTCGGCCAAAATCTGTTATGACTTAAACTCATATTCTATTTCGAGCATAAGTCATAACTAATATCTCATTAAAGAAAAGGAAACTTGATCTCATGTGATCTAAGGCTATCCAATTCTTCAATTTCAGCCTTCGGTTTCACAAACACATACATAGGACACATCATAATTGAATGCATGCATACGAGAACAAGTAAGCATTAAACGGAGCGTGAGTGTGTGAATGTCACTGGTTTACCTCATGGGTTGTGTCCTTAGAGCTGTCTTTAAGCTCTCTATGGTCTTGTTCCTCTCTTCCTCATCCTCCATTTCCAAAGCAATAAGGGTCTTCCTCTGGTGATGACAAGACGACTCAATGACAATGTGCTCACTAAAACTCAAAATGGTGTCCTTCAAGGCTCTGTTCTAGGAACGTTATGGTTCTGTTTTTTCCAGGCCATAAGAACTTTGACCACCAGACCTATGATTCACAGTGCTGGGAAGGAACCTGCTCAGTAAGCTACTATCCCTGGCTGTAGACCACCAGCAGGCAGCTCCTATCCTATTATCCCAGCAGACCACCAGCAGCTCCTTCACTGATACATGACTGGAAGTAATTTCCTTTACTTGGTCTGGAGCAGGCTACACCCTGTGGTAACAGTTAGAAGTTAGGGATCCAACCAGAATCTCACACCTGCCAGCCCTAGTGCTACTGTAACTCCACTGCCCTGTGAAAACATCCTAAATTAGCCTATAGGGATCCCCCCCAGGACTACTACCTCCAAACCAGAGGAAGTATGTGGAGATTTAACACACAACTCCAGGGTGTGAGATCCCATTAAGGGACCATAGATTAAAGTCATCAGCTTGTCAAATAGTGCATGTTCAGGTGGACAAGCCTTTTCAGCTCATAATTTTAAAAATATATGTTCTCAAAAACTTACCAGGTTAAATAAAAGGTCATTATTATACTGGAGATTTGCCTAATATAAACTGTGAGGGTTTCACAGTTATTTACATATGTGAGAAATACGTAGCATTATCAGAGACACACACAGACCCCCCCCCCCCCCACCCCACCCTCCAGGCAAAACTATAAATTAGTGGGTAAAATCTATTTGTTTTACTCAAATTTTCCACAGATTTAGCATCAAACCATAAGCTTTTACAAGGAGAGATACCCATAAAATAGAGGGTCTACTCTATATAGTGGCTAGTGCAACACCAAAATCACATGGCTCTGTCTACACTACAGCATGTCTGCATGGTTGGTTGTTGTGTGTTATTGTTTTGCATCTGCAATGTTAGCTATATTTGCCAAGTACAGGTTGGGTATTTGATGAGGGGAGAAGGATACTTACAGCAGCCATGGAATTCAACTGGTCGATATAGAACTCTGGCCAGCTAGTCGCACCCTTGCTCTCTTCTCCCTCCTGAAACGGAAAAGACAGACAGACAAAGGGTTACATAAAACACACACACACACATTCCTTCCACACCACATAAACTTTTAATATATTTCCCTTGACCATCATGTCATCATATCATTATCCAGACAAAACCCAAACCCTGTATTGAAAAGTAGTGCATAGCCTGAGAACAGAGAATACCTCCAAGGCCTTATGACCCCTATATAACCTGACCCACTAGCGTGTAATTGCTGCTCAACTTCTTCCAGTGACAGTGGAGTGTGTGAGCTGGACTGCCCTCATTAATTTCCAGCCTAGTCTCCCTTTGGGATCATAACAACCACACCAGATATGTACTCTCTGGTTCTCACCTGGCTCTCAGTCTCACACAATGTATAAGGTTGCTGTGCAGCCTAATCTCAGGGATTCTTATAAATCCCCTGTGTATCGCAGGCTCAAGTCGTCCATTTTGTCTTAGGTTTTGGCTGAGCATGAACAGTCTAGAGTAATGTCCAGTACATGCCTTTTCCCTCCTTAGTTACGGGTTCTCAACAGATGGTAGTATTTGTATTGTATAAAGGTTAATGATCTGAAATAATGCCATCGTACATTTACTGCAATTGGGTAATTTTCTATGTTTAGGATATAATCTGCTACTGTTCCTCTTTAAATCACAGCGTACGTTTGGCCAACACTGACCAGGATCAAGCCCAGCATTCAATGCACAAGTTCTTTCAAATATTCTTCCACAATCATTTCAAAAGAGAAATGATTCTATTCATTCTTTCTTCCTGTTCAGTGTCCTAGTTGCGTATACTGTCCAGTCCCCTAGCAACTCATAATTGAAGCCTTTATTGGGTCCCCACGGGAGTGGTTAGGTTAAGCAGATTTAAGGTGTTACTGGGTGAGCTGCCCACCCACACTTCCCAAAGCTTCCCAGACTAAAAAGCCAAACACTAACACTAGCACACCAAAGACTGGGCTAGTGAAAGGAGTGTGTGGCTTTTGTAACAGGCTTAGCAATGGTCAACACAATATCCCATTAAAGGGGTCTATAAATCTGTGAAAACAAAGGAGCTGGAGCACTCCCCCTCTCTCCCTGATGAGGTATTAGTTACCCAGATTCCCATCCATCCTCATCACATGAGCAATGAGATAAGGATGAAACCAGGTTATATTTCAAAGATGGCTATATTTCAGACAGCAGAATTTATTAAAATAGTTGGGTTTAGTAGATCTTTATTAAAAAAAAGTATGCTTCAGTTTGGTTGGTGCCTAGCCGTACTCAACCAGCCACACAGAACGAGAGTGCTTGCATACTCTCTTAAAAGACCTTCGCTTGAAAAACAAGAAAAAAGCGGAAATAGTACTGTTTGTCCATTTTGAGATGCCGTAGCCAGTATACACTTCCTCAAAACAGTCGGTATTAATCCAAGATAACTCAAGAAATCGGTCTTTCATTTTGATGTTTTTGCCGATGAGATCTTAGTGGTGCAATTTTACATCTACGATGTTTGGTGCAGTATTTCTCAAAGAAAACAATTGTGCATGAAAACTTTATTGAAGAATCCCTACTGTTGTCTAATCACAGATTAAGGTACGTAGACTTTGGCTCAGAATTTGGGCTTGCCTCCAGAAAAAAGTGTGCCCGAAAAGCTGAAAAAAAACCTCACCGAAGTCAAAAACATCACAAAATGGAGTTATAATATATGCACAAATTCTTCTGAAATATTTCAGCTGAGAAGCATGCGGATGACTTAAGGAGTGGGTCAACAGAAATGAGGACAGTAGTAGTGACCACTTGGGAAATGTAGCACTGTGCTGCTATATCTCCCAGTACTTACTGGAAGACTGGTAAGCTTGGAGCTCGCTTTGTAGGTCAGTAAGGCATCACAGCGAACACAGCGCACACAGAGCACTTGCTACCCCACATTGACCACCTTGGCAGTTATCATGGCTGGAAGGTTCCGGCCAACTGACGATGAGATCTACCCTGGAATCCCAACTGAATATTGCTTAATTTCACTAGTCTGATCAACAATAGTGAAAAACAGAGCAGTGTTCAATTTGGATCCCAGACAAGGTGAGCTCCACACAGTTAATGAGACAAGACGTTGACCCCGGTAATGGAACAATGAGAGAGCGTAAGCTGGACAGGAAATGGAATGTAAAAAACAGGAAGTGTATAAGCTACCTGGGCTCAGAGGGCCCTGCACCTGCTATTGGCTACTGGCCATGCCACTCAGCGCCCACCATTGAGAAGAAAGCTGCCTACTGATCAACAGACAGCAGCTGCATTGGTGTTTCTATGGCAGCACTCTCTCTTAACGAGATCTTACAGTGCAGGACATGCCAGACAACAAAAACCAACCACTTACAGAGCTGTTACAGACCAGGGGGAACTCACATTCAGTCAAACCCTCTCCTTTATTAAGTCAATTCCATGTAACGCCTCTCTAGATAAAACCCTCTAGTTTACGGTGCCTTCATAAAGTATTCACACCTTTACTTTTTCAAAATGTAGTTGTGTTACAGCCTGAATTTAAAATGGATTAAATAGAGATATTGTGTCACTGGCCTACACAAAACCCCATGATGTCAAAGTGGAATTATGTTTGGAGAAATTTTTACAAATAAAAAATATATGAAAAGCTGTCAATAAGTATTAAATCTGTTCGTTATGGCAAGCCTAAATAAGTTCAGGAGTAAAAATGTGCTTAACAAGTCACATAATAAGTTGAATGGACTCCCTCATCTCTGTACCCCACACATACAATTGTATTTGTAAGGTCCCTCAATCGAGCAGTGAATTTCAAAACACAGATTCAACCACAAAGACCAGGGAGGTTTTCCAATGCCTCGTAAAGAAGGGCACCTATTGGTAGATGGGTAAAAAGAAAAGCAGACACTGAATATCCCCTTGACCATAATTAATTACACTGGATGGTGTATCAATACACCCAGTCACTATAAACTACAGGCCTCCTTCCTAACTCAGTTTCCAGAGAAAAAGGAAACTGCTCAGGGATTGATTCATGAGGCCAATGGTGACTTTAAAACAGTTACAGAGTTTAATGGCTGTGATAAGAGAAAACTGAGGATGGATCAACAACATTGTACTTACTCCACAATACCAACCTAAATGACAGAATAAAAATATTCCAAAACATGCATCCTGTTTTCAATAAGGCACTAAAGTAAAACTGCAAAAAATGTGGCAAAAAAATGAACTTCATATCCTGAATCCAACACAACACGTCACTGAGTACCACTCTTCATATTTTCAAGCATGGTGGTGGCTGCATCATGTTAAGGGTATAAAAACTAGGGAGTTTTTGGGGATAAAAATAAACAAAATAGAGCAAACAGGCAAAATCTGGTTCTGTCTGCTTTACACCAGACACTGGGAGATTAATTCAACTTCCATCAGGACAATTACTTAAAACACAAGGCCAAATATACACTGGAGTTGCTTACCAAGACAACATCTTGGTGGCCTAGTTACAGTTTAGAACTTGAAGATTTTTTTAAAAGAATAATGTGCAAATATTGTACAATCCAGGTGTTGAAAGCTCTTAGAGACTTACCCAGGAAGACTCATCGCTTTAAATCGATGCTAAAGATGATTCTAACATGTATTGACTCAGGAGTGTGAGTACTTACGCAAATTAGATATTTCTGTATTTCATTTTCAGCACATTTGCAATTTCTAAAAACATGTTTTTACTTTGTTATTATTGGGTATAGATTGGATTAAATTATTTTTTTTCTCACCATTTTAAATTCAGGCTGGACCTCAGTGTGCACTTTAATCTGGCAAGACAGCCAGGATTCTGTATTCACATATTTATCAGCTATAGTCGGCCAGGACAGATGAGAACGTCCTTCCAGGAAATGTATCCAATCCATTAATGAGTAACAGCACAACTCCAACGTTAGGGTTAATTTCCTATTAGAGTGCTGCAACACTAGGGGAGGGCTTTGATGTGTTGACTCAACGGAATTGGGGCAAGGGCACGGAGGTGGGGATTGGAAGGGGAAGGGGGGGGCTTGTGTTGAGTCCCTCCCGCTCTCATTTGTTTCAATTGAAAATATTTCCCACACACTAGCAGCACTCAGCAGACATTCCCTCTGGATACTGTAGCTAACATACACAGAGAGCAAGAGAGATGCACACACACTCTCTCTCACACGCGGACACAATACAAACAGAAACAAAACACATGAGGTTACATTAATACTAACTACTAGTCAAGTGGCCTTAAACTTACCTTCTTCTTGCTACAGTACATCTGCCATTTCTTCTCAGCTGGCAGGGCAAACATGACTTCCCGGTGTTTCCCTGACAGATCCAGCTCATCCTGCAAGGTGAAAGAGGAACATAGTACTGTGTTATAGGGTTATTAGGCATCTCTGTGCCTGACACTGTCATGAACCTGCGGTAAGAGGGACTATTAAATATTTCTTGATCGATGTGAAACCTGTATTACGATCATTTTAAGCTGATAGTGTTTTTGAATGATCTTGGCATTGTGATTTCTCTAAATATATATATTTTTCGCTTTCTGACTTCAAACTGGTTTTGTGAGTAAGATGGGAAGTAGATTGATCAAATTATACAATAATAGTGAAGACATCAAAACTATGGAATAACACATATGTAATCATGTAGTAACCAAAAAAAGTGTTAAACAAATCAAAATATATTTTAGATTATTCAAAGTAGCCACCCTTTGCCTTGATGACAGCTTTGCACACGCATTCTCTCAACCAGCTTCATCTTGAAGGGGTTCCCACATATGCTGAGCACTTATTAGCTGCTTTTCCTTAACTCTGCAGTCCAACTCAACCCAAACCATTTCAAATGGTTGAGGTCGGGGGATTGTGGAGGTCGGGGGATTGTGGAAGCCAGGTCATCTGATGCAGCATTGGAGCATCACTCTCCTTCTTAGTCAAATAGCCCTTACATAGCCTGGAGGTCTGTTGGGTCATTGTCCTGTTGAAAAATAAAAACATCTTCCCAATAAGCGCAAACCAGATGGGACGGCGTATCACTGCAGAGTGCTGTGGTAGCCATGCTGGTTAAGTGTGCCTTGAATTCTAAACAAATCACAGTGTCACCAGCAAAGCACCCCCACACCATCCCACCACCTCCTCCATGCTTCACGGTGGGAAATACAACTGCGGAGATCATCAGCTCACCTACTCTGCGTCTCACAAAGACAGGGCGGTTGGAACCAAAAATCTCAAATATGGACAGTACTGATGCAATCCGTCTGGTGTCGAAAACGCCGTCTTCTCCCGGGAGGAGGCTGCCAACGGTACATGCCAATATCCTTTGGTCAGGTCAAGGGTGCTGATGTACCGGGCCTTTCCCAAGCGGTCGATGAGCTCATCCACCCTCGGCATGGGGTAGGCGTCGAACAAGCTTATGCCATTCACACCGCGGAAATCATTACAGAAGCACAGGCTACCATGGGCACCAACACGATGGGGCTGCACCATGCACTGTGAGACTCTTCAATGACCCCCATCCTCAGCATAACCTCCACTTCCTGTTTCACGGCCTTCCTTCGGGCCTCCGGAATCCGATATGGCCATTTCCCCGGGCCGGGTACGGATGTGGTGTTCAATGAGGGTCATGCGGCCTGGCTTCTCGGAGAACACCGCCATGTTCCGATCGACGAGCTCCCTGAGCTCTTGCTTCTGGGCCGGGTCGAGGTCCTCATTGCTCGGGACCACCACTGGTACTGTTGGCATCCTGTTGGCATCCCGACCATAACACGGCCAAGGCTGTCCTCTCGTGCCATTTCTTCAACAGGTTCACGTGGTAAACCTGTTGAGGTTTCCGTCTCCCGGGTTGCCGTACGCGGTAATTGACAGTTCCCAGCTTCTCAATCACCTCGTAGGGCCCGTGCCATATTGCTAGGAACTTACTTTCGGCCGTGGGGATTAAGACCAACACCCTGTCTCCCACCTGGAATTCTCAGGGCTGGGGTCCCCGATTGTAGACCTGGGCGCGTTGGGCCTTCTCCATATGTTCCCTCACGACTGGCCATATGGGTGTCATCCGCTCCCTCATCATCTCCACGTGCTCTACCACGCTGCATAAGGGGGTCGGTTGGGCTTCCCACACCTTCTTGGCGAGGTCCAATAGGCCGCGTGGCCTCCTCCTGTAGAGGAGTTCGAAAGGGGAAAACCCCATGGAGGACTGGGGTACTTCTCAGATTGAGAAGATTTAGGTGGGGTAGTTGCTGGTCCCAGTTCTTCCCGCCCTGCTCAATGACCTTCCACAGCATTTTGTTTGAGAGTTTTATTCAACCGCCCTGATGAGCCCATCCGTCTGTGGGTGAAAGACGGAGGTTTGGATCTGCTTGATCTGCAGGAGAGCACACAAATCTTTCATTAGGTGGGTCATAAACTCAGTACCTTGGTCTGTCAGGATCTCGTTCAGGATGCCCACCCGGCTAAAGAGGTTTTAACAGCTCCAGAGCGATTCCCTTGGACACCGCCGCACGTAGGGGAATGGCCTCGGGATACCGGGTGGCATAGTCTACAATTACCAGGATGTACCGGTGTCCTCATGCTGTTTTTACCAGGGGTCCCACTATGTCCATGGCGATGCGTTCAAAGGGCACCCCGATGATCAGTAGGGGGACCAGTGTGTTTCGGAAGTGTGCCTTTGGGGCAGTCATTTGACACTCCGGGCAGCTGTAACAGTAGTTTTCCACGGCCCTCCTCATCCCGGGCCAGTGGAACTGGGCGGCGATCCGTTCCCGGGTCTTCTCCATTCCCAGGTGCGCCCCCAACAGGTGGATGTGGGCCAGCTGAAGAACAGTTCCCACGTACCGTCGGGGAAGCAACAATACCTCTCGAAGTTCCCCCTGTTGGCGCGACACCTGATACAAAAGGTTATTCTTGATTTGGAAATGGGGGTATTGCCTGTCACTCACCCCCAGAAGTAGCTGTCCATCCACCGCTATCACTTGGGCTGCGGCAGATTTCAAGTTAGGGTCCTCCCACTGGGCCGTCCCGAATTGTCCTCTCAGTTGGCCCCCAGGGGGTGTCTCGACTGGCCCCTCGAAATCAAGAAGGGGGAGGCTCTTCCTCCCGTGGTTCCCGGGGGGGGGGGGGGACCCCCTCCGACTGACTCCGGACCCGTAGATGCAGGTTGGTCAACCGTTTGCTTCCGGGCCACACAGGCGATGGGTCGTCCTCACTCTTATCTTCTTACGGCTCGTACCTTCTTCCTCAGCTCGTGCCCCCACAGGGCCGCGAACAGTGGGCAATCTCGTCCCACTATGAGAGGTACCGGCAACTCTGGTACTGCACCCACCATAATCTGGCAGTTCCCTTGTGGCATCACAATGTTGGCCCATACGGTTGGATATCGCTTTGTGTCCCCGTGAACACAGCAAATGGACATCTCCCTACTCCATTCGGTCTCCTGGTTCAGCAGGCTCGTGGTTACAAGGGTAACCATACTTCCGGAGTCTAATAGAGCTTCCGTGTTGTGTCCGTTAACCTTCACCGGGACCATGGGTTCAGTTGATTCGTGGTGTGCCCAACAGGAGGTGACGTAGTTCACTGCGTGACTCGCCTCGCTTCTGGGACTTGCAGATGGCATCGACTCCTCTCAAGCCGGGAAATTCCAGGCCATGTGCACATGGGTGCCACACTCAAAACTCCTTTGGTCTCCAACTACCTGGGGTCGTCGGTGGCGTGTCGGCTCTACCCCAGCCGTCTCTACAAGGGTTTGCGGTCCTTTGGCCCTGCCGACTGTTGGTTCAGGGTACCCAGCAGTGGGGCTGTCCTTCCGACTTCTTGAATGGGTCGCCGACTCCGCCCGGCTACCACTCAGCAGAGCCTGAGTGTTCTGATGCGTCTCCACTGCTTCCAGGAGGCCCTCCAAGGTCTGGGGCGCGCATAGACTCGCTGCCCTCTTCATGTCGTGGGGTAGTGCCCGTAGGAAGCGATCCAGGACCACTTTGTCTAGGATGGAGAGGGTGGGTACGTCGGTTAGGAGCCATCCCCTGGTGACGCGTAGTAGGTCGTTCATCTGGACTCGGGAGGGATGCGTCGGCTGCAAAACTCTAGTTGTGGAATAGCTGAGCCCGATGGGCCAGGCTGTACCCGTAGCGGCTGAGTATCTCCCCGTTTGAGTCTGTAGTAGTTAGCCACCTGTTCATCGTTCAGGTCCCAATATGCCTTTTGGGCATTTCCCCGAGAGACTGGCCCACTTCTGCCTAGGCCATCCTTCCCATAGCGCTGTCCGTTCAAACGTACAGAGGTAGGTTTCGATGTCGTCATCTTCTGTTAGCTTGATTAAAAATGGGTTTGAATGTGATTCAGTAGACGCTCCTCCTTGTAACTTCCTGATTTCCTCAATGAGGTGGACGTTTGTAGCCGCTGTTCCTCCAGCGTTCGTTCCTGAACCGCCTGCTGGGCTTGTTGGGCCCGGATGAACTGAGCTATCAACTCGTCCATGCTGAGTAAAAGTCAACCCTGATCTGACCACGTTGTCAGATTGCCCGCAGGGGGTTGGGTCAAAACGTTTACACAGATCAGACACAAAGAGCAGGATTAGCTCAGTTTCAAAGGTGTTTATTAAAATAATCGGCCAAAAGAAAAGGTCTCCCCCAAGAGACCCTCTGCGGGATACCGTCTTCTGGGCTCCGGGTCTAGCTGTAGCCTGTGGGGATCAAAACTGAACTTCCTCCTGTTACCTCTGGTACCGTCCCCAACTATACGGGAGTCCTTCTCTCCCCAAGTCTCTCCCTTGTGTGCTGCCCTTCTGGCAGCTTAATGGGACTTGTACAGCTGGTGAGCAATCAGCCTTTGATTTTTTATTTATTTTTTATTTCACCTTTATTTAACCAGGTAGGCAAATTGAGAACACGTTCTCATTTACAATTGCGACCTGGCCAAGATAAAGCAAAGCAGTTCGATACATACAACAACACATAGTTACACATGTAGTAGAACAAACATACAGTCAATAATACAGTGAAAAAATAAGTCTATATACAATGACAGCAAGTGAGGTGAGATAAGGGAGGTGAAGGCAAACAAAATATATATAAAAATAAATAAAAATATAAAAAGGCCATGGTGGCGAAGTAAATACAATATAGCAAGTAAAAAAAAAAACACTGGAATGGTTGGTTTGCAGTGGAAGAAAGTGCAAAGTAGAGATAGAAATAATGGGGTGCAAAGGAGCAAAAATAAATAAATGAATACAGTAGGTAAAGAGGTAGTTGTTTGGGCTAAATTATAGATAGGCTATGTACAGGTGCAGTAATCTATGAGCTGCTCTGACAGCTGGTGCTTAAAGCTAGTGAGGGAGATAAGTGTTTCCAATTTCAGAGATTTTTGTAGTTCGTTCCAGTCATTGGCAGCAGAGAACTGGAATGAGAGGCGGCCAAATTACACACCAATCCCCAATCAGCCCCAATTAGTCCTGGCCGGAGAGCCCGTCGAGACCTGGCACGTCCAGCAGATGGTCATCGCATCGTGACGTATACGCCGTCTGTCACCAGGCCTCGACGAGTCTCCCCCTGGTGGCTGACCTTCTGTACGCCACAATACATTTTAGAATAAGACTGACGTCACAAAATGTGGGAAAAGAAAAGTGGTCTGAATACTTTACGAATGAACTGTATATTTGGTCCCATTTTTCAAGAGCTGAAATAAAAACACCACAAATGTTCCATACGCACAAAAAGCACTTTTCTCTCAAATTTTGTGTACTTTTTTTTTTATATCACTGTTAGTGAGCATGTGTCCATTGCAATTAAAATCCATCCACTTGACAGGGGAGGCATAGCTGATTAAACAGCATGATCATTACACATGTGCAACTTGTGCTGGGGACAATAAAAGGCCACTCAAAAATGTGCCGTTTTGTCACACAATGCCACATACATCTCAAGTTGAGGGAGCGTGCAATTGGCATAGTGACTGAAAGAATATCCACCAGAGCTGTTGCCCGAGAATTACATTTTCATTTCTCTACCATGACCTACAATGTCATTTTAGAGAATTTGTCAGTACGTCAAACCGGCCTCACAAATCGCAGAACACGTGTAACCACGCAAGACCATGACCTCCACATCCGGCTTATTCACTTATGGGGTCATCTGAGACCAGCCACCCAGACAGCTGATGAAACTTATTTCTGTCTGTAATAAAACCCCTTTGTGGGGAAAAACCCATTCTGATTGGCTGGGTCTGGCTCCCCTGTTGGTGGGGCTGCCTCCCAAGTGGGTGAGCGTATGCTCTCCAAGGCCCACCCATGCCCTAATTAGGCTCATAGACTAGGGCGCAACTCAATACTAGGAAGGTGTTCCTAATGTTTAGTATACTCAGTGCGCACACACACACACACACACACAACAGTTCGAAAGTTACAGGTCACTTAGAAATGTCCTTGTTTTTGAAAGAAAAGTATATTTTTTGTCCATACTACTCCCTTCACAGAACAGCGCAAACTGGCTATAACCAGAATAGAGAGAGGAGTGGGAGGCCCCAGTGCACAACTGAGCAAGAGGACAAGTACATTAGAGTGTCTAGTTTGGAATAGCCGTCATTTCTCAGAACAAGAATAAACTGAGAAGTTTCAGAAGAAAGTTCTGACCATTTTGAGCCTGTAATCGAACCCACAAATGCTGATGCTCCAGATACTCAACTAGTCTAAAGAAGGCCAGTTTTATTGATTCTTTAATCAGAACAACAGTTTTCAGCTGTGCTAACATAATTGCAAAAGAGTTTTCTAATGATCAATTCGCCTTTTAAAATGATCAACTTGGATTAGCTAACACAACGTGGCATTGGAACACAGGAGTGATAGTTGCTGATAAATGGGCCTCTGTACGCCTTTGTAGATACTCCATTACAAATCTGTCGTTTCCAGCTACAATACTCATTTACAACATTAACAATGTCTCCACTATATTTCTGATCGATTTGACGTTATTTTAAAATGGACAAAAAAATGTGAATTTTCTTTCAAAAACAAGGACATTTCAAGGTGACCCCAAACTTTTGAACGGTAGTGTGTACACACACACAGCAAAAAAAAAGAAACGTCCCTTTTTCAGGACCCTGTCTTTCAAAGATAATTCGTAAAAATCCAAATAACGTCACAGATCTTCATTGTAAAGGGTTTAAACACTGTTTCCCATGCTTGTTCAATGAACCATAAACAATTAATGAACATGCACCTGTGGAACGTTCGTTAAGACACTAACAGCTTACAGATGGTAGGCAATTAAGGTCACAGTTATGAAAACTTAGGACACTAGAGGCCTTTCTACTGACTCTGAAAAACACCAAAAGAAAGATGCCCAGGGTCCCTGCTCATCTGCGTGAACGTGCCTTAGGCATGCTGCAAGGAGGTATGAGGACTGCAGATGTGTCAAGGACAATAAATTGCAATGTCTGTACTGTAAGACACCTAAGACAGCGCTACAGGGAGACAGGATGGACAGCTGATCGTCCTCGCAGTGGCAGACCACGTGTAAAAAAAACCTACACACGATCGGTACATCCGAACACCACACCTGCGGGACAGGTACAGGATGGCAACAAACTGCCTGAGTTACACCAGGAACGCACAATCCCTCCATCAGTGCTCAGACTGTCCGCAATAGGCTGAGAGGCTGGACTGAGGGCTTGTAGCCCTGTTGTAAGGCAGATCCTCACTAGACATTACCGGCAACAATGTCACCTATGGGCACAAACCCAACGTCGCTGGACCAGACAGGACTGGCAAAAAGTGCTAATCACTGACGAGTCGCGGATTTGTCTGACCAGGGTGATGGTCGGATTTGCATTTATCGTCGAAGGAATGAGAGTTACACCAACGCCTGTACTCTGGAGCGGGATCAATTTGGGGGTGGAGGGTCCATCATGGTCTGGGGCGGTGTGTCACAGCATCATCAGACTGAGCTTGTTGTCATTGCAGGCAATCTCAACGCTGTGCATTACAGGGAAGACATCCTCCTCCCTCATGTGGTACTCTTCCTGCAGGCTCATCTTGACATGACCCTCCAGCATGACAATGCCACTCGTTCTGTGTGTGATTTCCTGCAAGACAGGAATGTTAGTGTTCTGCCATGACCAGCAAAGAGCCCGGATCTCAATCCCATTGAGCACGTCTGGGACCTGTTGGATCGGAGGGTGAGGGCAAGGGCCATTACCCCAAGAAATGTATGGGAACTTGCAAGTGACTTGGTGGAAGAGTGGGGTAACATCTCACATCAAGAACTGGCAAATCTGGTGCAGTCCAAGAGGAGGAGATACACTGCAGTACTTAATGCAGCTGGTGGCCATACCAGATACTGACTGTTACTTTTGATTTTGACCCCCCATATGTTCAGGGACACATTATTCCATTTATGTTAGTCACATGTGTGGAACTTGTTCAGTTTATGTCTCAGTTGTTGAATCTTGTTATGTTCATGCAAATATTTACACCTGAAGTTTGCTGAAAATAAACGCAGTTGACAGTGAGGACGTTTATTTTTTTGCTGAGTTTATACACACACACTATATTTCGTAGATGATTTTATACGAAGTGATTTAGTCATGTGTGCATATATTTTACATATGGGTGGCCGGCCCAAGGAAATTAACCTGCAATCCTGGCTTTGCAAGCGCCATGCTCTATCAACTGAGCCATACAGGACTGCTCTGTCTGTCTGTCTGTCTGTCTGTCTGTCTGTCTGTCTGTCTGTCTGTCTGTCTGTCTGTCTGTCTGTCTGTCTGTCTGTCTGTCTGTCTGTCTGTCTGTCTGTCTGTCTGTCTGTCTGTCTGTCTGTCTGTCTGTCTGTCTGTCTGTCTGTCTGTCTGTCTGTCTGTCTGTCTGTCTGTCTGTCTGTCTGTCTGTCTGTCTGTCTGTCTGTCTGTCTGTCTGTCTGTCTGTCTGTCTGTCTGTCTGTCTGTCTGTCTGTCTGTCTGTCTGTCTGTCTGTCTGTCTGTCTGTCTGTCTGTCTGTCTGTCTGTCTGTCTGTCTGTCTGTCTGTCTGTCTGTCTGTCTGTCTGTCTGTCTGTCTGTCTGTCTGTCTGTCTGTCTGTCTGTCTGTCTGTCTGTCTGTCTGTCTGTCTGTCTGTCTGTCTGTCTGTCTGTCTGTCTGTCTGTCTGTCTGTCTGTCTGTCTGTCTGTCTGTCTGTCTGTCTGTCTGTCTGTCTGTCTGTCTGTCTGTCTGTCTGTCTGTCTGTCTGTCTGTCTGTCTGTCTGTCTGTCTGTCTGTCTGTCTGTCTGTCTGTCTGTCTGTCTGTCTGTCTGTCTGTCTGTCTGTCTGTCTGTCTGTCTGTCTGTCTGTCTGTCTGTCTGTCTGTCTGTCTGTCTGTCTGTCTGTCTGTCTGTCTGTCTGTCTGTCTGTGTATATATATATATATATATATGCCCATCCATGTGTCTGCTGTTCCCAACATCTAAACCAGCCTGCAGCGCCATTGATACCGCTGTCTGGTCCCTCTGTATGTCTGTCAATAATCATGACCAATTACAGCCAAACATCCATTGTCCCTGCAATATCACATCATTATTGACATCCCATAGAATACCATTGGACAGATTCCAGACAGGACGGCTGCCAAGTGGGATATCAAAGGATTATTTATTACATTACGCGTGACCAGACAACACCCCATTTCTATGACAACACCTATAATGCATCAGAATTCCTGTCTGGACTGGATCAAATCGCATTTCATTTGTCACATGCTTCGTAAACAACAGACAGACTAACAGGAAAATGCTTATAGGAACTTCCCAACAATGCAGGGAAAAATAGAAAAAAATATATAGAAAAAATAATAACGAGGGATAAATAAACAATGAGTAACGATAACTTGGATATATTTTCCCAGCCCCCGTACCCGTAAGAGGCCTTTTTCCTGGCCGTCATTGGAAATATGAATTTGTTCTTAAATTACTTGCTTGGCCCTCCGTTAGTTAAATAAATGTAAAATATAAAAACACAGGGCACGAGTAGATACAGAATGCACATATAGGTGGGGCTAAAGTGACTTGGCAACAGGAGAGTTAATAAACAGTAGCAGCAGTGTAGGTAATGAGTCAAGAGTTAGTGCAAAAAGGGTCAATGCAGATAGTTAGATAAATAGTCCGGGTAGCTATTTAGAAGTCTTATGGCTTGGGGGTTGAAACTGTTCTAGATCCTGTTAGTTTCGGACATGGTGCCTCGGTACCGCTTGCTGTGCGGTAGCAGAGAGAACAGTCTATGATTCCAGACTGGAGTCTGAAAATGTTTTGGGCCTTCCTCTGACACCGCCTGGTATAGAGGATTGGAGGGCAGGGAGCTCAGCCCCAGTGATGTACTGAGCCGTATGCACTAGCCTCTGTAACGCCTTGCGTCGGATGCCAAGCAGTTGCCATAACAAGCAGTGATGCAGCCAGTCAAGATTCTCTCAATGGTGCAGCTGTAGAACTTTGAGGATTTTAGGGCTCATACCATATTTTTTCAGCCTCCTTAGGGGGAAGAGGCGTTGTCGTGCCTTCTTCACGACTCTGTTGGTGTGTGTGTGTTAATTCATTAGTTGTCGTGGACAACAAGGAACTTGAATCTCTCAAGCCACTCCACTACAGCCCAGTGGATCTGGATGGGGGCGTGCTCGGTCCTCCGTTTCCTGTAGTCTACGATCAGCTCTTGCTAATGTTGAGGGAGAGGTTGTTGTCTTGGCACCACACTGCCAGGTCACTGACCTCCTCCCTATAAGCTGTCTCATCATCGTCGGTGATCAGGTCTACCACTGTCCTGTTTTGTCAGCAAACTTAATGATGGCGTTTGAGTCGTGCGCAGCCACAAAGTCGTGGGTGAACTGGGAGTACAAGAAGGGATTAAGCACGCAGCCTTGAGACACCTCCGTGTTGATGCTCAGTGTGTTGGATATGTTGTTGCCTACCCTCACCACCTGGGGTTGGCCCGTCAGGAAATCCAGATGCAGAGGGAAGTGTTCAGTCCCAGGGTCCAGGGCTTAGTGATGAGCTTCGAGGGCACTATGGTGTTTAATGCTGAGCTGTAGTCAATAAACAGCATTCTCAAATAAGTGTTCTTCTTGTACACGTGGGAGAGGGCAGTGTGGAGTGCAATAAAGATTACGTAATCTGTGGATCTGTTGGGGCGGTATGTGAATTGGAGTGGGTCCAGGACATCTGGGATGATGGTGTTGATGTGAGTGATTACCAGCCTTTCAAAGCATTTCAAGGCTATGGGGCCAAAATAATTTAAACAGTCCCTGTGCCCAAGAATGCCAAGGTAACCTATGGTGGTCTGCTTGAAACACATCGGCTACGGAGAATGGTCTGGAACTGCTGGTGCTCATGAATGGTTCATTGTTGCTTGTCTCAAAGCTAGCATATAAGGCATTTAGCTCGTCTGCTAGGCTCGCGTCACTGGGCAGTTCGCTGCTCGGTTTCCCTTTGTAATCAGTGTTAGTTTGCAAGCCTTGCCATATCTGACGAGCTTCAGCGCAGGCGTAGTAGGATTTGATCTTAGTCTTGTATTGACGCTTTGCCTGTTTGATAGCTTGTCAGAGGTCGTAGCTGGATTTATTATAAGCGTTCCGGATTAGCGTCCCACTCCTTGAAAGCGGAAGCTCTAGCCATTAGCTCAGTGCGGATGTCCTGTAGCTTAGCATCCACTTCATCAGACCACTAGTACTTCCTGTTTGAGTTTTTGCTTGTAAGCAGGAAACAAGAGGATAGTTATGGTAAGATTTGCCAAAGGGGGGGCAGGGGAGAGCCTTGTATAAGTTTGTGTGTGTGGAGAAAAGGTGATCTAGAATTGTTTTGCCTGTAGTCTCACTTATGATATCTTGATAAAAATGAAATAAAACATATTTCAGTTTCCCTGCACCGAAAATCACCGGCCATGAGAAGAGCTGCCTCTGGGTGGGCACTTTCTTGTTTGCTTATGGCCCTGTACAGATCGTTGAGTGTGGTCTTAGTGCCAGCATTGGTTTGCATTGATAAATAGAGTGCTATGAAAAATATGTTGGTAAATAGTATGGTCTGCAGCTTATCATAAGGTATTCTAAACTCAGGAGAGCAAAAACTTGAGACTTCCTTAACATTCGAGATTGTGCCCCAGCAGTTAACAGACACACCACTCCTTCCCTCATCTTACCTGAGGCTGCCAACCGGTCTTGAAGATGTATGGAAAAGCCAACAAGATGTATATTATTCATCTTCGTGTTCAGCCACGACTCTGTGAAACATAGAACATTACAATTCTTCAGGTCCTGTTGGTAGGATAGTCTCAAACGGAGCTCGTCCAGTTTGTTCTCTAGTGACTGTACCTAGAGGCGGTTTATTTACTTGTCAACAAAGTTTGGTCTGGATGCCGGCTCGTCTGCATCTTTCGCGCCATCTCATCCAATTTTGAGTCCCGGTGATTAGGGCCTTGTGTCGGAGTATGCAGAACGTCCATAGCTGCTGACTCGAAGTAGAAACCAGTTAGTGATCACTGTTCTGATCTCCAGATGCTGTTTTCGGTCACAAAATAGCAGAATTGGTCAGGAGCCAGTAAAACGGCTCCTTATAAAATAATTGTCTCAACATTTCTAGAGTGGGATTTTGGCTATAGGCTACTTTGAACCAAGGCAAGACATGAATATGCATTAAAAAAGTCCAAGTTTCAAACAATTAAGGAACAGGAAAGACATAGCGATGCTAATGATAGGCCTAACTGTCTTCTGCTAGATAGAAAGACTTTCCCAAAAGGTAGCTACAAAGTAGCTTATGCCTACCTGGCAGAATGATATCATGATTTGCATCAATCCAGTGACCATTTGTTTTGCAAACTCATGTGCTACAGAAACACTGCTAACTAAACCACAGTGCAAGGTGCCTGTGCACTTGAATTAAAAGGGTAACTACTCTCAAACATAAAAGTAGTCTCGTGATGTGGTTTAAGCATTGTTATGGACTTAGAACATCCAATTTTGTTGTTTTTCTATTAAAAAAGGGTTACTTTGAGAGCGAAAACCTGTTGTTTCAATAGTAGAACTACTATTAGCATACTTGCATAGTACAGCCGGCCTGACTGTGAAAGACCAATATGGGATTCATCATTTTAGGGCGTTCAGAGTGTATGTCACTGTTTCTTAAATAAATAAGACAGGATGTCTTTCCTTTGCTGGTCGGGCCATTTGAGGAATTCCTGGCAAAATTAGAGTACCCACTTTTCCAGGCACCACTACACCACTGGACGGACGGAAGGAATGGAGGACTGAAATAACTTAGAGATAACGAGAGAGCTTCCTAAATAATTTTTCTGCTGACCTTTGAAGTAATATCAATAACTTAAAAGAAAATAACAAAACACAGCTCTCTGTATGTATCCTGTATCACTCTTCTTCTTTCAAATATGAACTAAGTGGATGCTTGGCAACATCCCCTCGTCTATTAAGGCACCTCCCCGTTTGACAGTTTTCTTCCGTTTCGTGCCTACTCAATATGACCCAAGCCATATTTCCCTCATCCTGAGGCATAGAGCTGGGGTGTTTACCATGCTGGACTTTAAGCTGATACTGTTTGACATCTCTGTTTTGGCCCATTGTGAGAGGTCCAATCAGGACACAATGGCTGCAGATGGATTCTCTGTCTTGTTTGGCCAGTGCCTGGGACGACTGACTCGGTCGGCGGAGCGCGTGGAAGCCCTGCAAGTCGAGGGGCCAGACTGTACTGCTGGCTGCTGCTGCTGCTGCTGGGTAGGGACAAGGACAGGCACCATCATGAACTGGTAGCCAATGCCTGCACAGACACTCACTGGCCCCCTTCTCAATGGGGTCTGCAGAGCTAAATGAGGATGAGCATGTCTCACTCATGGCAGCTAACCTTTTAATGGATCAATAGTGAGAGTAATAAGGGGATAACAGAGAGCTTGGGATTATTGGGATGAGCACTAGGGAGAAGCTATTCTCTATCCCTATAGAGGCATGAGCGCTGGGCCTTTGTTGACCCTGTGATGACCATACAAAGAGGAAGCATTGGCCTCTGAGTTTTCTGAAGTTTCCTTCATCTGAAACACTGTATTATTGCAACCCCCCTCCAAGTCTCTGATCACAACTTCTCTCCCTCCCTCTCTCCTCTAACCCTACCCACTCAACCATCACAATCTTTGCTCTCCCTCTCCCACTGCTCTCTCCTCTTCTATCCTATCATCTCTACCTTCTGCTAAATCCTTCTCTCTCCTGTCTCCTGATTTTGCCTTTTCAACCCTACTCTCCTCCCTTTCCGCATCCTATGACTCTCCCTGTCCCCTTTCCTCTTGGCCCTCACCTCCTGCTCCGTGGCTGAGTGACTCACTGCAAGCTTACAGAATAGGGCTGCGTGCAGCTGAGCTGAAACGCAGGAAAAGTAAAGTTCCGGAGGACATATCCCTTCCTTCTCTTCCTCTGTATCTGCTATTAAGCCACTTTCAATCACTCTACATTTCATTCTTCTGCCTCTAACCCTAGGAAACTTTTTTCCACCTTCTCCTCCCTCCTTAATCCTCCACCTCCTACCTACCTCTCTGCGGACGACTGTTAACCACTTTGAACAGAAGGTTGACGATCTCCTTTCCTAATTCACTCAGCCTACTGAGTCCACTGGTCCCACTCTCACATAACACCCCTACGCCTTGACCTTTCTCCCCACTCTCTCCAGATGGAATCCTGCAACTAGTGATGTCCAGCCACCTGGCAACCTGCCCGCTCAACCCCATCCCCTCTTCCCTTCTCCAGACCATATCTGGAGACCTCCCATTACTCACTTCCCCTCATCAACTCATCCCTGACTACTGGTTGCGTCCTCTCTGACTTCAAGAAGGCCAGAGTCGCTCCCTTCCTCAAGAAACAAACACTCGACCCTTCTCACGTCAAAAACTACAGACCGTTATGCCTTCCTTCTTTTCTTTCCAAAACACTTGAGCATGCTGTCTCTGACCAACTCTCTCTCGATCTCTCTCAGAACGATCTTCTTGACCCTAACCAGTCAGGCTTCAAGACGGCTCACTCAACTGAGACTGCTCTCCTCTGTCACGGAGACTCTCCGCACCGCCAAAGCTGACTCTCTGTTTTCATCCTCCTAGATTTATCCGCTGCCTTCGACATTGTGAACCATCAGATCCTCCTACCCACCCTCTCAGAGCTAGGCATCTCAGGCACTGCACACTCTTGGATTGCATTCTACCTGGCAGGTGGCTCCTACCAGGTGATGTGGAGAGGATCTGAGTCTGCACCACATGCTCTCACTACTGGTGTCCCCTGGGGCTCGGTTCCAGGCCCTCTCCTATTTTCTCTATACAATAAGCCACTTGGCTCCGTCATATGATCTCTCCTATCACTGCTATGCAGATGACACTCAACTATTTCCTCAACTACTCAACCTTCCCCCCTTCTGACACCCAGGTGGCAACACGCATCTCTGTGTGCCTGGCAGACATCTCAGCTTAGATGTCGGCCCACCACCTCAAGCTCAACCCCGACAAGACAGAGCTGCTATTCCTGCACTACAAGACCATGGTGCTTGCCTACGGAATAGCAATGGAAACTAGCCCTCCCTACCTTCAGGCTATGCTCAAATCCTACACCCCAACCCGAGCACTCCATTCTGCCACCTCTAGTCTCTTGGCCCTCGCACCCCTATGGGGGTCAGCTCCCGCTCAGCCCAGTCAATGCTCTGTCAGGGCACCCCAAAGATGGCTTCCTCCTGACGCTAAATCAGCAAAGTGCCTGCCAATCTTCTGAGAATGTCTGAAACCCTACCTCTTCACAGAGTATCTTAAATTAATCCTACGGCGCCCCAAAAAAGTAATGTCTTCTCCTACTAGCACTGACTTTGCCGATAACTATTTTACTGAGGTTGTCTCACCAAACTAATTGTCGCTCTTGATAAGAGTGTCTGCTATATGACAAAAATGCAAATGTCTTTGCAGGGAGCAGGCTTCAGCCTTTTTAGTGTACTCAAGCTAGTAATAAAATATCTTTATATTGCTGTCAAGAAGCATTGATTATGCTGGAAACAAGCTAACAAATTATTTCAGAGGAAATATATCAAAAGCGAGCTCCTCCCTTAGTGAGTATTTATGAGTCCAAATCACACAGCCAGGCCCTGAAAAGAGTTGAAGAAAAGCAAGTGCAGACCTGGCCGCTTCGCCATCAAACATGGCCATCCGCGTATCCCCACATATGATTAAACTAGTTAAATACTTCACAGTCCTGAAAGATTTTGATTCGACTGTAATCATATAATAAATGAAAGCCATAAATGGCAAGATCCCTTTAGTCATCTATACTGTAGAGCTGAACCAACTACCAACCAGCAGCTCTTAAAAGGATACTTTGGGATTTTGGCAATGAGGCATTTTGTCTACTTCCCTAGAGTCCGATTAAATGGGAGATACCATTTGTATGTCTCTGTGTCCAGTATTAAGGAAGTTAGAAGTAGTTTCTCAAGCCAACTCTAACTAGACAAAGGGCCTCATTGCCAAAATTCCGAAGTATCCCTTTAATGGGCGAGAGAAGCAGAGTAGAGCAATAGAATGAGTGAGTGAGTGAGCGACAGACAGCAGTTCAGCATGGCATTGGGCCCAGCCCAAGGACAGTACGTACAACCAGCTCAGAGAACATGGCATCCAGCTCCTCTTCAAGCGGCATGGGCAGGGAGGGCTCCATGGTCTGTAGGATGAAGTTACTGTCATGGCGAAGGCGGTAGGTGATCTCCGGGTGATCACTCCCTTTAAAACAGCAGAAAATATCGGAGAGGCCCCGCCCTGGACGCTTGCGAGGGGCCATGGCGTGGCGGCCAGGGTTTGGGCCCTTTCTAGGGAACGTTACCGTCTCTCACCACGGCTCCCTGTAGAAGGAGACAAGACAGATTGTTAGTGGAATACATGGTTGGAGTCATTTAACCAGGTTATTCATTTGGCTTCTGAGGGTGTGATATATGTAAATTATAACCCTGAGGGTGTGGTCTATATCACCCCCGAAGGTGTGGTCTATGTCACTCCCAGAGCATGGTGTATGTCACATGATCTATGCCATGGGCAATTCCACGGTCACAGAATGAGACGTAACAGATGTTTCACTTTAAAAATGTATGTCAAGCAAAACCCAATGATTGCAAAGTAAAACAAACCATACAGATTTTAATGACTTTTAGGATGACTTTTAACAATTTCCACGGGAAATTTAACAAAAACACATTTACTTGAACAGGGCAGAATGACGGAACAAACAGCACAAACGGTCATTCTGCAACCAAACTTGGCATCTGCACTGTTCTTCAAGTAAATGTGGATGGCTGAGTTGAAACACAGGCCAAACAGTGGAGGCTCCTCAGTGGAGGACCATCCTCAGTGAATTTCATAAAAATAATAAATTTAAAACTTAAAGTTATCCTTTTTTAGATAAAACTATACTAAACATAATCATGTCACCAAATAACTGATTGAAAACACTATTTTGCAAAGAAGGTCTACAGTAGCCTCAACAGCACTCTGTAGGGTAGCACCATGATGTAGCCGGTGGACAGCTAGTTTCTGTACTCCTCTGGGTACATTGACCTCAATACAAAACATTGGAGTCTCGTGGTTCTCACCCCCTTCAATAGACTTGTAATTATATCTTTCAGAGTACGTCCTCCAGCCTATCAGAGCTCGAGGCATGAACTGACATGTTGTCCAGCCAATCAAAGGACCAGAGAATTAATCTAGTACAGAAAGCATCAGCTACAGATACCTAGCACTGCAGTGTATAAAATGTGGTGAGTAGGTGACTCAAAGTGCACGAGAAAGACAATAGTTGAACAGTTTAAACAAATACATTTCCTCCCCCCCAAAAAATTTCACTTTCAGTTCCACTTACTTAGCTAGCAAATGCAGCCAGCTAGTTTAGCCTACTGAAACACCCTGCTCAAACAGAGGGATGCTATGTTAGCTAGCTGAGTTTAACACAACACTGGAAGATAAGCTTTTGGTATTACTAATTTATTGCCACCATGGCGCCCCGGTGTAACTGATTACTGACTGTACAATAACATTACTGCATGATTGTAGCAAGTTTACTAATGCGTTAGTTCTATTAGCAATGCTGACTTTGTTATTTTTTTTAATTTTTTATTTTTTATTTAACCTTTATTTAACCAGGTAGGCAAATTGAGAACACGTTCTCATTTACAATTGCGACCTGGCCAAGATAAAGCAAAGCAGTTCGACACATACAACAACACATAGTTACACATGGAGTAAAAACAAACATATAGTCAATAATACAGTGAAAAAAAATAAGTCTATATACAATGTGAGCAAGTGAGGTGAGATAAGGGAGGTGAAGGCAAACAGATATATGTATAAATAAATAAAAATATAAAAAGGCCATGGAGGCGAAGTGAGTACAACACAGCAAGTAAAATAAAAACTAAAAAAACACTGGAATGGTTGGTTTGCATTGGAAGAAAGTGCAAAGTAGAGACAGAAATAATGGGGTGCAAAGGAGCAAAATAAATTAATAAATAAATACAGTAGGTAAAGAGGTAGTTGTTTGGGCTAAATTGTAGATGGGTTATGTACAGGTGCAGTAATCTATGAGCTGCTCTGACAGCTGGTGCTTAAAGCTAGTGAGGGAGATAGGTGTTTCCAGTTTCAGAGATTTTTGTAGTTCGTTCCAGTCATTGGCAGCAGAGAACTGGAAGGAGAGGCGTCCAAAGGAAGAATTGGTTTTGGGGGTGACTAGAAAGATATACCTGCTGGAGCGCGTGCTACAGGTAGGTGCTGCAATGGTGACCAGCGAGCTGAGATAAGGGGGGACTTTACCTAGCAGGGTCTTGTAGATGACCTGGAACCAGTGGGTTTGGCGACGAGTATGAAGCGAGGGCCAGCCAACGAGAGTGTACAGGTCGCAGTGGTGGGTAGTATATGGGGCTTTGGTGACAAAACGGATGGCACTGTGATAGACTGCATCCAATTTATTGAGTAGGGTTTTGGAGGCTATTTTGTAAATTACATCACCGAAGTCGAGGATTGGTAGGATGGTCAGTTTTACAAGGGTATGTTTGGCAGCATGAGTAAAGGATGCTTTGTTGCGGAATAGGAAGCCAATTCTAGATTTGACTTTGGATTGGAGATGTTTGATGTGGGTCTGGAAGGAGAGTTTACAGTCTAACCAGACACCTAGGTATTTGTAGTTGTCCACATATTCTAAGTCAGAGCCGTCCAAAGTAGTGATGTTGGACAGGCGGGCAGGAGCAGGCAGCGATCGGTTGAAGAGCATGCATTTGGTTTTACTTGTATTTAAGAGCAGTTGGAGGCCACGGAAGGAGAGTTGTATGGCATTGAAGCTCGCCTGGAGGGTAGTTAACACAGTGTCAAAAGAAGGGCTAGAAGTATACAGAATAGTGTCGTCTGCGTAGAGGTGGATCAGAGAATCACCAGCAGCAAGAGCGACATCATTGATGTAAACAGAGAAGAGAGTCGGTCCAAGAATTGAACCCTGTGGCACCCCCATAGAGACTGCCAGAGGCCCGGACAACAGACCCTCCGATTTGACACACTGAACTCTATCAGAGAAGTAGTTGGTGAACCAGGCGAGGCAATCATTAGAGAAACCAAGGCTGTCGAGTCTGCCAATGAGGATGTGGTGATTGACAGAGTCAAAAGCCTTGGCCAGGTCAATGAATACGGCTGCACAGTATTGTTTCCTATCGATGGCGGTTACGATATCGTTTATGACCTTGAGCGTGGCTGAGGTGCACCCATGACCAGCTCTGAAACCAGATTGCATAGCGGAGAAGGTGTGGTGTGATTCGAAATGGTCGGTAATCTGTTTGTTGACTTGGCTTTCGAAGACCTTAGAAAGGCAGGGTAGGATAGATATAGGTCTGTAGCAGTTAGGGTCAAGGGTGTCCCCCCCTTTGAAGAGGGGGATAACCGCAGCTGCTTTCCAATCTTTGGGGATCTCAGACGACACGAAAGAGAGGTTGAAGAGGCTAGTAATAGGGGTGGCAACAATTTCAGCAGATAGTTTTAGAAAGAAAGGGTCCAGATTATCTAGCCCGGCTGATTTGTAAGGGTCCAGATTTTGCAGCTCATTTAGAACATCAGCTGACTGTATTTGGGAGAAAGAGAAATGGGGAAGGCTTGGGCGAGTAGCAGAGGGGAGGGCAGTGCTGTTGTCCGGGGTAGGGGTAGCCAGGTGGAAAGCATGGCCAGCCGTAGAAAAATGCTTATTGAAATTCTCAATTATAGTGGATTTGTCGGTGGTGACAGTGTTTCCTATCTTCAGAGCGGTTGGAAGCTGGGAGGAGGTGTTCTTATTCTCCATGGACTTTACGGTGTCCCAGAACTTTTTTGAATTTGTGTTGCAGGAAGCAAATTTCTGCTTGAAAAAGCTAGCCTTGGCTGTTCTAACTGCCTGTGTATATTGGTTTCTGGCTTCCCTGAAAAGTTGCATATCACGGGGGCTGTTCGATGCTAATGCAGAACGCCATAGGATGTTTTTCTGTTGGTTAAGGGCAGTCAGGTCAGGAGAGAACCAAGGGCTATATCTGTTCCTGGTTCTAAATTTCTTGAATGGGGCATGCTTATTCAAGATGGTGAGGAAGGCATTTTTTAAAAAATGACCAGGCATCCTCTACTGACGGGATGAGATCAATATCCTTCCAGGATACCCCGGCCAGGTCGATTAGGAAGGCCTGCTCGCTGAAGTGTTTCAGGGAGCGTTTGACAGTGATGAGTGGAGGTCGTTTGACCGCTGACCCATTACGGATGCAGGCAATGAGGCAGTGATCGCTGAGATCTTGGTTGAAAACAGCAGAGGTGTATTTGGAGGGCAAGTTTGTTAGGATGATATCTATGAGGGTACCCGTGTTTACGGAATTGGGGTGGTACCTGGTAGGTTCATTGATAATTTGTGTGAGATTGAGGGCATCAAGCTTAGATTGTAGGGTGGCTGGGGTGTTGAGCATGTTCAAATTTAGGTCGCCTAGCAGCACGAGCTCTGAAGATAGATGGGGGGCAATCAGTTCACATATAGTGTCCAGAGCACAGCTGGGGGCAGAGGGTGGTCTATAGCAGGCGGCAACGGTGAGAGACTTGTTTTTAGAGAGGTGGATTTTTAAAAGTAGAAGTTCAAATTGTTTGGGAACAGACCTGGATAGTATAACAGAACTCTGCAGGCAGTCTTTGCAGTAGATTGCAACACCGCCCCCTTTGGCCATTCTATCTTGTCTGAAAATATTGTAATTGGGGATAAAAATGTCTGAATTTTTGGTGGTCTTTCTAAGCCAGGATTCAGACACGGCTAAAACATCCGGGTTGGTAGAGTGTGCTAAAGCAGTGAACAAAACAAACTTAGGGAGGAGGCTTCTAATGTTAACATGCATGAAGCCAAGGCTATTACGGTTACAGAAGTCATCAAAAGAGAGCGCCTGGGGAATAGGAGTGGAGCCAGGTACTGCAGGGCCTGGATTCACCTCTACATCACCAGAGGAACAGAGGAGAAGTACAATAAGGGTACGGCTAAAAGCTATGAGAATTGGTCGCCTAGAGCTACTAGAGCAGAGAGTAAAAGGAAGTTTCTGGGGGCGATAAAATAGTTTAAAGGAATAATGTACAGACAAAGGTATGGTAGGATGTGAATACAGTGGAGGTAAACCTAGGTATTGAGTGATGATGAGAGAGATCTTGTCTCTAGAAACATCATTGAAACCAGGTGATGTCATCGCATATGTGGGTGGTGGAACTGAGAGGTTGGATATGGTATAGAGAGCAGGGCTAGAATCTCTACAGTGAAATAAGCCAATAAACACTAACCAGAACAGCAATGGACAAGGAATATTTACATTAAGGAGAGGCATGCTTAATCGAGTGATCAATAAGGGTCCAGTGAGTAGAGGTTGGTTGGGGTCGTGGCGATCCAGACAGCTGGCCGGGTATATGGCTATCGGTAGCAGCATAGGATGGAGGTCTGTTTGTAGATACCTCGTGCGTTTCCGTCGGTGGGTTCCGTGTGGTGGGGTTTTGTTCAGATAGCAGCCGATAAGACAGCTAACGATTAGCGGGCCTCGGATGAGCGTTCAGGTAACGTCGGGACGGAGGTGCCGGTTGGATAAATCCCTCGGGCAGATAACGTCGGCAGTCAGTCGTGAAGGCCCGGTGGGGTTCCGTATCTGCAGCAGCAACAAAAGAAACGGGTCCGGATGGTGATGGAACTCCTCAGCTGGCTAGCTCCAGCATGATTTGAGTTTGCTCCGGGGTCGACGTAAGCCAATAGTCACACGGTATGCAGCTAGCTAGCTGCGAAATCAAGGTGCAAGTGTCCAGAGCCTGCGGTTGGAATCCGGGGAAACTGAGAGAAAAAAAGTCCCGGAATGCTCCGGTCCGAGTCGCGTTGCACAAAAGTGCCGGTAGATTATCGAGCTAAAGGAATAGCTGATGACCGCAAAACGTGGGCAGCTGAAACACCAACGCTAGCCAGCAAACCGGCTAATTTCGGGGCAGCTACAGATTAGCTTCTGGGTAGCTATCGGAGTAGCTTCTGGTTAGCTTTCAGGCTAGCTTCTGAATTAGCCCCTGGCTATCTTCCACGATGGATTTTCAGATTGAGGTAAATAATACTTATTGTAATTGGTGAAGCGGGTTGCAGGAAAGCTTTTGCAGGAAAGCTTTTGTAGTTGAGTTCTTGGATAATAAAATAAATTAAAGATATGTGAAGAAAAGGTGTAAATATATATATATACAGGACACGACAAGACAATACGGAAAAAGACGTCTGAACTGCTAAGCCACCTTGGAATAGTGATGTTATCACCATATTAACTAAAGTAACGTCAATGTAGGCTGTGTGTAGCGGTTTGGCTTGGAAAGGTTTTTTCTCCTGGTCACATACAGCTGTGTTGTGCATTGAAGTCCACAAGTGAAGGGAAGAGAAGGAATACAATGTGGCTGTTACGAGAGTGAACTCTGTTTACGCGTGATCAGGGGTATATTCATTCCGACGATTCTGTTAAAAAAAAACATTTCTTAAAACTGAAGAAACGGAACAAAACGGGGATAAACATACCTGAATTTGTCCAATAGAAACTCTTGTTTGCAACTTTGGGTTACACCCTATATCAGCTAGATGCAGGCAAGAGTGTGCAAGACGCTATTGAATGTCAACGTCTGTCACCTCAAATGTCTCTCGACCTGTGGTCACCTACGTTGTAAACTTTCATTCACAGGCTAGGTTGTAGCAACCTCATGATGGGTATAGGGAAAATGTGTGTATCATGTAGTAGCCGAAACCTATCGCTGTTACATTGAACTGGGTGAATGGAATATGAATGAGCGTCATCCAACATGCTCTAATAGAAATAAGGCCATGCTCATGAAAAAAAATACGTGTCCTCCCTCACCTTTAAACGACACTAACCACAACTGAGGCCTAAATGTACTGTTATACAACCAGACATCCAAGGATTCCAAATAAAGAGACAGAGAGTCCTGTATGTCAACGGGAGAGAGCCATTACTGGATTATTGTCTTCTTTATAGAGAAAACACAGTGCAACACTACAGATTGTTTTTTATTTATTTTATTTTATTTGTTGAGTAGAGTGTTGGAGGCTATTTTATAAATTACATTGCCGAAGTCGAGGATCGGTAGGATGGTCAGTTTTACGAGGGTATGTTTGGCAGCATGAGTGAAGGATGCTTTGTTGCAAAATAGGAAGCCGATTCTAGATTTAATTTTGGATTGGAGATGCTTAATATGAGTCTGGAAGGAGAGTTTACAGTCTAAACCAGACACCTAGGTATTTGTAGTTATCCACATATTTTAAGTCGGAGCCGTCCAGAGTACTGATGCTGGATGGGCGGGCAGGTGCGGGCAGTGATCGGTTGAAGAGCATACATTTAGTTTTACTTGCATTTAAGAGCAGTTGGAGGCCACGGAAGGAGAGTTGTATGGCATTGAAGCTCGTCTGGAAGTTAGTTAACACAGTGTCCAAAGAAGGGCCAGAAGTATACAGAATGGTGTCGTCTGCGTTGAGGTGGATTAGAGAATCACCAGGAGCAAGAGCGACATCATTGATGTATACAGAGAAGAGAGTCGGCCCGAAAATTGAACCCTGTGGCACCTCCATAGAGACTGCCAGCAGTCCGGACAACAGGCCCTCCGATTTGACACACTGAACTCCATCTGAGAAGTAGTTGGTGAACCAGGCGAGGCAATCATTTGAGAAACCAAGGCTGTTGAGTTTGCCAATAAGAATGTGATGATTGACAGAGTTGAAAGCCTTGGCCAGGTCGATGAATACTGCTGCACAGTAATGTCTCTTATCGATGGCGGTTATGATATCATTTAGGACCTTGAACGTGGCTGAGGTGCACCCATGACCAGCTCTGAAACCAGATTGCATAGTGGAGAAGGTACGGTGGGATTCAAAATGTTCGGAATCTGTTTGTTAATTTTATCTTTCGAAGACCTTAGAAAGGCAGGGTAGGATAGATATAGGTCTATAGCAGTTTGGGTCTAGAGTGTCTCCCCCTTTGAAGAGGGGGATAACCGCGGCAGCTTTCCAATCTTTGGGAATCTCAGATGATACGAAAGAGGTTGAACAGGCTAGTAATAGGGGTTGCAACAATTTCGACAGATAATTATAGAAAGAGAGGGTCCAGATTGTCCAGCCCGGCTGATATGTAGGGGTCCAGATTTTGCAGCTCTTTCAGAACATCAGCTATCTGGATTTAGGTGAAGGAGAAATGGGGGAGGCTTGGGCAAGTTGCTGTGGGGAGTGCAGGGCTGTTGACTGGGGTAGGGGTAGCCAGGTGGAAAGCATGGCCAGCCGTGGAAAAATGCTTATTTGAATTCTCCATTATCGTGGATTTATTGGTGGTGAGAGTTAAAACGGCAGTGTCTGATTAATTCAGTGAATTAGATAGAGACAGAGAGAGACACACAGAGAGAGAGACACACAGAGAGAGAGACACACAGAGAGAGAGACACACAGAGAGAGAGACACACAGAGAGAGAGACACACAGAGAGAGAGACACACAGAGAGAGAGAGCAATATTGTGCCGAGGGGCCTCAGCCTGCCGCATCCCTCTCAGTGACCCTACACAACAGGACCAGGATTTATATCCAAACACAGGCACTGTGGGGATTAGTGCACTGACTGGGAAGACCCGCTGCTTCTCAGCTCAACTCACTGTGGTGAAGTGGTTACTGGTCTTCATGTTCATGTACTAGCAGCAGGCAATAGACACACACACACACACTTTTACACTCTTCACATACGCTGCTGCTACTCTGTTTATTATCTATCCCGATTGCCTAGTTACTTTTACCCCTACCTACATGTACATATTACTTCTACTACCTCATACCCCTGCACATTGACTTGGTACCAGTACTACTTTTATATCGCCTCGTTGTTGTTGTCTTTTGTGTTACTATTTTTATTTGCTACATTTCTTACCTTTTAACTTTGCATTGTTGGGAAAGGGCTTGTAAGTAAGCATTTCACAGTAAAGTCACAGATTGAATCTGAGCTTAAGCAAAGTGATTTCTAAGATCCAGACTGGGCCAGTAAGACAAATGGCAGTACGTAAGTCTTTGAAGAGGGAGCGATGTGGATGTTATGAGTGTAAATCATGTGACTCGTATCTATGAGCTTTGATTAAGCAGGAACCAGAGACTCAACTCCTGTTGAGAGAATAAGATTAAAAATCTAAATGAAAGGAGAAAAGCAAAATATAATAATATCACCTCAGAATTTTGCTAAACTGAAAAGTTACATGAATATTAACTTGTAAATGAGGTCCTGGGTTTAGCTAACAGAAACCAGGACTGGCCTGAGAAGCCAATCTAACAACGGCAGGAGAGGAAAATGAAACCCAGCAGTCTGTGATAGCAGACAGTGTGGTCCCCAGTGAGGTTAAGGTCAGACTGAGGACAGTCTACTCTGTTTAAGGTTCATTCACAAAAATCTCAGTGAATAATTTACACAAGGTTAGATGCGCTCAATGTTTCTCCTCTGAGAGGTTGATATACACAAGGCCAGAGCGAGAAAGATCAGCTTCCAAAACTCCCAAGCAAGCACTACTCTGACCTTCCACAAAGCACTAAGCAAACACCATCACTCAACATCTTCAGTTACTATAAAGAGGCTTTTCTTGAACTAAGAATGTGTGGGTGTGCCAAATCCTGTGGTTCTGTACAGTAGGTAGGCTAAATCCTGTGGTTGAGTAGCTATGCTAAATCCTGTGGTTGTGTACAGTAGCTAGGCTAAATCCTGTGGTTGAGTAGCTAGGCTAAATCCATGTGGTTGTGTAGCTAGGCTAAATCCATGTGGTTGAGTAGCTAGGCTAAATCCATGTGGTTGTGTAGCTAGGCTAAATCCTGTGGTTGTGTAGCTAGGCTAAATCCATGTGGTTGTGTAGCTAGGCTAAATCCATGTGGTTGAGTAGCTAGGCTAAATCCTGTGGTTGTGTAGCTAGGCTAAATCCATGTGGTTGTGTAGCTAGGCTAAATCCTGTGGTTGAGTAGCTAGGCTAAATCCATGTGGTTGTGTAGCTAGGCTAAATCCATGTGGTTGTGTAGCTAGGCTAAATCCATGTGGTTGTGTAGCTAGGCTAAATCCTGTGGTTGTGTAGCTAGGCTAAATCCATGTGGTTGTGTAGCTAGGCTAAATCCATGTGGTTGTGTAGCTAGGCTAAATCCTGTGGTTGTGTAACTAAGATAAATCCTGTGGTTGTGTAACTAAGCTAAATCATGTGATTGTGTAGCTAGGCTAAATCCTGTGGTTGTGGAACACACATAACCCATACAATCCACACCATTGAAGTCTTGCAGTAGCCTATTAGAGAACAACTTTACCACTTTCTTACAGTAGGTATGGACAAATGTGAACAGACCAAACAAGACTAGAAAGGTGAATGACCACTCTTTGCAGCAGGTAGGCCTATATACAGTATGTTGTATATTTGCTAGCATAGGATATTGTAAGATATATGTATAATGTTTCCTAATTTAATTGTTTCATCACTGAATCAACAGCATACAAAAGGCAGATGGTTTGAACATTATATGGCAATAAAGACAATGGCCGATAAAGTATAAAACAAACACACATCATGTAGAGATGCCTAACCTAAACATAAAACCAAGATGTCTCTCCAGGAAATCAAATTAAAATAAGTCTCCCTCCCCAGCAGTCATTTTAAAAACACATGAAGCGGTCTGTTTATTTATGTGCAACCTTGTCCTTCCTGAATGGACTACCATCATCAGCACAGAGAGTGCGTCCCAAATGGCACCCTTTTTACTGCACTACTTTATTTTACCAGGGCCCCTAGTATATAGGGAGTAGGATGCCATTTGGGACGCACTCTGAGTGTTTTCCACATGTGCTGAACTCCAGTGAACCTGTCAGTTCCTACAACAGCAGATGATGTCCTTGTGAACTTTACACGATCCATCTTTAGAAAAGGGAGATGTTCTGTTACAGGGAACTAACGAGGAAACCAAAAGGAGGGCAGGTACTGCATAAGAGCTGTAGTAAGACCTGGTTCAGAGCCCTTTGGCGAAACCATTCCCACCTCTTACCCAGGTCAGCTTCAGGAAAGACACACACACGCACACACAGGACAACTTCAGGGAAGCGATACTCTTTGAAGCACAGCCATCAATAAACACTGAGTTTTTCCTTTCCTTCCTCTTACATATTCCTTTCTTTTCCCCTTGCTTTTATTAAAGACTAAGCACAAAGAGTCCGACTGGAAAACTTTGAGGGATGGGGATTTTTAATATCTTCCATTTCAAAGGGCAGCTTGTAATAGTCAGGATGCTGATAGCAATACTAACTGATGCAGTTACTTTTATTAGCAGTCTCATTCGTATCCTATTTCCTGTTTATCCATGATATATGACAAAGGGAGTATACTGTACATCCAAAAGAGGTAATCAGAGAGCATTCTGGGAGATGATCATGAGTGGGGGGGGTATAGCCTGTATGTTTGCATGTCTGAGCTATACATGAATTCAATTTACTCATGATCCAACACAGACAGTCCCCTACATGACACATCCATGAATTCATAATCCCAATTCCCAACACAAACATGTTGATACACCAACGTGCCTCCCTCCCTCCGAGACGCTGAGCTTCGGAAGCCACATCTGTTGTGATTGTTGTACCAAGGTGAGTCAGCAGGAGAAAACAGGATGTGTCCAGTGCCACTGGTTGATTCTCATTGACTCGCTCATTCACACCCACACATGTTCCTACTGTAACAGCCCTTCTGATTACGCTGTACCAGCTGAAAAACACACAGCGACTGAGCTGGCAGAGTCATTCAAATTAGGGCTGGGATCAATTCCATTGAAATTCAAACAATTAAAAGGAAATTGACTGAGTTGAAGTGGAATTGTGTCTTGTAGTTTGACTGGTATTGCTGACTCCTATGACAGGCATCTAACTAACAATGCCAATAACAACGAGTATTACTAGGCTATAATTGCGTCGCATCGGGTTGAGGCAAACCCGAAAACAATGTTTGAACAAATACAACTCACGATGTGCCGAATCAAATTAAGTGATCTCGAGATCCCAAAGTGTTCTTAGACAACATACCAGGCTGATTGTTGCCCTTAAAGCAAAACCAGATACGCTCAACGTGTTCAAGAAGTAATTATTGGATTCTTCGTAGCTAGAGCTGTTTACACATATTGGGTACAGATGTCATATTGGATACAGGGCCATGAGTTGCACTGTAACCCCTCTGCAAAAAAACATATATATTTTTTTTCAAAGACACACACACATCTGAGAACATCTGGCAATTAAAAGTCCTGAACAATCGCAGGATGTTCGTGATCTTTATCAGTCTCCTGACAGGCAGGACAGTTTGATATTCTCTCCAGTGCTCAGCTGCGTCAAACTTCTGATTGCTGTACACACAACACTAAAAGATGACTCACTTGCTCTCTCTGCCATTGCTCTGAGTTAGGGCTTCTGATAAAAGCAGACACTTAGACACTCTGCTCCTATTTCTGATTATGTTATGCTTATAGCTGAATGATTGGAGCATTGTTCACTTGCAGTATGGGCCTGGTTTCCTGGACCCAGATTAAGTGTATTCCTGTTCTAACAAGCACTTTCAAGGGAGTTATTCGCCATTGACCAAGCAGTTTAGTCCAGGAATAGGCTTAATCTGGGATTGGGCAACTGGCCTTGATAACCACTCTAATACAAACTCACTGCACTATAAGCAGCAGCATAGGAGGACTGCAGATAGAGAAAGGGTGGAAGGAAATAAAGTAATTTAGAAGTGTATTGCTCAGCAGCCCAGCGGTCAGTCAGAGATGATGTAGTTCTAATTTGGTCATTAGAGACAGAATGTAAACCAGATGTTACACATCCTGCTGCTGCTCATTGACCTGCTGGACCAAACCAACATATACTGTACAGCCAGGCACACACTGTATCCAGTAAGAATATCTGTTCATCAAGTGTGTGGGGACCATTTGGTCGGAGCATCCATTTTGCCTAAATAAAGTCTGCATTAAAATATTCTTTGAAACTCGTGGCCTTATGATAGTTCATGGCTGTCAGACTCAGGACAACAATACAATAACAATGTTCTGTAGGTAAACAAAGCTATAGAATACAGGTGTCAAACTCATTCCACGGAGGGCCGAGTGTCTGCGGGTTTTCGCTCCTCCCTCGAACTTGATTGATGAATTAAGGTCCCTAATTAGTGGGGAACTTCCCACACCTGGTTGTCTAGTGTTTAATTGAAAAGATAAAACGAAAACCTGCAGACACTAGGCCCTCCATGGAATGAGTTTGACACCCCTGCTAGAGAACAATCCGTTTCAACAACTTTAAATGTCACGTAGAAGAGGTTACAACCTCAACCCTTTCAGTATGATTAATATACAAAGAGCAAAAGAAGCTTCTGTGGCTGATGAATAATGACAAGTAAACATGCATCATACGGTCTACATCTTCTCTCGGAATCATCAACAAGTGCACAACCATCTGAGTTGTTCAGCGTGTTCTATAGAAAGCAAGACATGAGTTCCTCCCGTGTTCTCCCCTTCTCGCCTTGCACAGGAAGTCCAAGTTGAGTTGCCAAAGACCTGAAGTTATGACAGCCAGACAGCAGACAATGTAATGCAATCATGTAGATGTATCTTTATTATGATGATGTGGAATGTAGAAACAGCCCTAATCTATCTCAGCCAGTGTGTTTATTATTTCCCTCGACGTCGCCAAGTCAAATACTGATCTATGGTTCTGTACCAAATGGCACCCTATTCCCTATCGGCCCTGGTCAAAAGTAGTGCACTACATAGGGAATAGGGTTCCATTTAGAATGCAAATCTAACTTATGACCTAAATATAAAACTGGAAGAGGAAAATCAACCAACCATTTTAAAAAATACACTTAAACTGGTGAGATCATAGCACAGACAGGAATCACAGTATACTACTGTGAACACGTTCTAGTGTTTGCATCCCAAATGGGACCCTATTCTCTACATAGTGCACTAACTTCCTTCCTTCGTCCTAATATTTATTAATTTCTTATTTCACTTAAGACTTGTGTGTATTGTTGTGAATTGTTAGATAATACTGCACTGTTGGAGCTAGGAACACAACCATTTCGCTACATCCACAATAACATCTGCTAAATATGTATATGCTACCAATAACATTTGATTTGACCTATGGGCCCTGTTCAAAAGTAGTGCACTAGACAAGGAAAAGGGTGTCATTTGCGATGCAAAATATGTGAAGCAGCGTGCTAACAGTAAAGGCTCACTAGGCTGGGCTGAACCATACAGAGAGCAGCCTATCCCTTGGGGCTTCCCCATCACATGCCTGTCTCTGTCTGTTAATGACAGGCAAACCAGAGCCAAGCTCCCACTCCCAGCCCAATGATGTACTGAACTCTATCCAACCATAGGCACTTCACTGCTAGAAGTCCATACCAACGGATGAGAATAAAACACATAATGTGTGTGGGCTTTACTTCCTTTCATCATCAGTCTTTCTGGCCCTGCCTCGATGGAGAAATGTAAGATGTGCTTAGCTATCATCACCTACACACTTCATCTATGTTGAGATGGAGGTGCACTGATTGATAGTGATTCATACATATACATGATTTACATTTGCAGTTAATCTAATCAATCCTACCCGACAGACTCCTGTCTGTCTTATCCTTGTCATCTGAGAGATGGAGATCTGAAGCTCAGACCCCTCTGATTCCATGTCAACATCACCAACATGGATCGAATGATAAGCTGGGTACTGTAAGAGCGTTAAGCGCAACACAGCCCTCCCCTTAGAAACCAGAACGTTTAAAGTGGAATCAATGATCCAGCAGCATTGCGAAACACAGGACAAACTTTTAGGCTTCACATAAGAGAGAGTCAGGCTGTCCAGTACAGTTCAATGAGGTTAGTCAATCACACCATGGGATGGGTTTTTCCTTAATGAACCCAGCAAATCCACTAAACGATTTAACCGGCATCAATATGTAATCAAATGGAAGTAAAGTGTGTCTACCTAGTACTCGTAGCTCGGCGCAACAGTAGATACTAGATTTATAAAAACACGCACATTTTACCATGTGACACATTCACTCACTGCATGGATGGAAAACTAGCTCATCTGATTGTCAGATCCCATTATACTGGAGATGATCTAGACACCAGCATTCGAACCACTGGGTGAGGAAAGTAAACAAGGACAGAAATAGAGACGCGTGTGTCTGTATCTGAGGTAAGGGGCAATTTCCCATTCACAGGATATGAAAACAAACCAGGGCTGCATCCCAAATTGTTCCCTATTCCCTATGTAGTATACTCGTTTTGATCAGGGCCCATAGGGAATAGAGTACCATTTGGGACGCAGACATACAAGTCATATAGCCTAGCAAGTGACATGTGTGTTACATTTTGGTTGGAGTAGGGGCCATTTGGAATTGATTTTGGTCGGGGTATTTTGGGGCTCTCCTGACAGAATGCAATTGGAATCAGATCGCTCAGACTGCAGATTGGAGCAGTCCGGGTCTAGAGAGTTGCTGAGATCAATATTAGCAGGGTGCCGACAGGCCAATCTGCCCTTATTTCCCCTGGGCAATGCTAAAGGGGTCATAGTTTAAAGCCCCTAGGGGGATGCCTCCATCCCTCTCATTAAATAACCAAAAGGGCAGAGAGTCCCTGGTCCCTGCAGGACTGGAGTTACACACACACACACACACACACACACCTACCTGATCCCACCCTCTTGTTCAGCAATATCCTAGCTATCTCCCAATGTTATACAGAATGCCACTGCAACAGATACAGTTGAAGTTTACACACACTTATGTTGGAGTCATTAAAACTCCTTTTTCAACCACTCCACAAATTTCTTGTAAACAAACTATAGTTTTGGCAAGTCGGTTATAACATCTACTTTGTGCATGACACAAGTATATTTTCCAACAATTGTTTACAGACAGATTATTTCACTGTATCACAATTCCAGTGGGTCAGAAGTTTACATACACTAAGTTGACTGTGCCTTTAAACAGCTTGGAAAATTCCAGAAAATGTCACGGCTTTAGAAGCTTCGGATAGGCTAATTGACATGATTTGAGTCAATTGGAGGTGTACCTGTGGATGTATTTCAAGGCCTACCTTCAAACTCAGTGCCTCTGTTTGACATCATGGGAAAATCCAAATAAATCAGCCAAAAATAAATTGTTGACCTCCACAAGTCTGGTTCATCCTTGGTAGCAATTTCCAAACGCCTGAAGGTACCACTCACCTGTACAAACAATAGTATGCAAGTATAAACACCTTGGGACCACGCAGTTGCCATACCGCTCAGGAAGAAGACGCGTTCTGTCTCCAAGAGATGAACGTACTTTGGTGCGAAAAGTGCAAATCAATCCCAGAACAACAGCAAAGGACCTTGTGAAGATGCTGGAGGAAACAGGTACAAAAGTATCTATATCCATAGTAAAACGAGTCCTATATCGACGTAACCTGAAAGGTTTGCAACTGCACATGGGGACAAAGATCGTACTTTTTGGAGAAATGTCCTCTGGTCTGATGAAACAACATATAACTGTTTGGCCATAATGACCATTGTTATGTTTGGAGGAAAAAGGGGGAGGCTTGCAAGCCGAAGAACACCATCCCAACCGTGAAGCACGGGGGTGGTAGCATCATGTTGTGGGGGTGCTTTGCTGCAGGAGGGACTGGTACACTTCACAAAATAGATGGCATCATGAGGCTGGAAATTATGTGGATATATTGAAGCAACATCTCAAGACATCGGTCAGGAAGTTAAAGCTTGATCGCAAATGGGTCTTCCAAATGGACAATGACCCCAAGCATACTTCCAAAGTTGTGGCAAAATGGCTTAAGGACAACAAAGTCAAGGTATTGGAGTGGCCATCACAAAGCCCTGACCTCAATCCTATAGAAAAGTTGTGGGCAGAGCTGAAAAAGCATGTGCGAGCAAGGAGGCCTACAAACCTGACTCAGTTACACCAGCTCTGTCAGGAGGAATGGGCCAAAATTCACCCAACTTATTGTGGGAAGCTTGTGGAAGGCTACCCAAAACGTTTGACCCAAGGTAAACGATGTAAAGGCAATGCTACCAAATACTAATTGAGTGTATGTACATTTCTGACCCACTGAGAATGTGATGAAAGAAATAAAAGCTGAAATAAATCTCTCTACTATTATTCTGATATTTCACCTAAGACAGGGAATTTGACTAAGATTAAATGTCAGGAATTGTGAAAAACTGAGTTTAAATGTATTTGGCTAAGGTGTATGTAAACTTCCGACTTCAAATGTATATAGCCAAGCTGTCGTTACTCATTGTGTATTTATTATTACGTTTATTAGTTTTCTTTCTCTCTGCATTGTTGGGAAGGGCCTGTAAGTAAGCATTTCACTGTTAGTGTACATTTGTTGTTTACGAAGCATGTGATGAATAATATTTGATTTCATTCGATTTTCTGAGCTCATCCTCTTCCACAGGACCTTGGATAACCCCCGCCCTCTTCCCTTGTTGCCAGGGCTGTTTCCGATTCAGTGCCCTGCATTACATGTGCTAATCCAGCAGGATGAGTCGCTGGGATTGAACAGGGACCAGTGTGAGTAATGACTTTTTCCAGGCTAAGCTTCGGATGCATGGGGCCCCCAGCTGCCAATCAGAGATGGGTGGGAGTCTCTGGGCTGTGTGGGGGGGGGGGGGGGGGGGGGGGGGACAGCACAGACCGGAGCTGCTTCCTGAGTAATCATACAGGGGCTAAGCGTCTAACGGCATCCATTCAGCCATCCATCCACATGGAAACAGATGTGTTATTAAGCAACTAAGGAGGATATATTCAATCATGACACAGCCAACTGGCCATTGCCCTCCCTCTTCATTGGAAAGTAGTGATATGCCAACTACTAACTCAGAACAGTCAGGCCAGAACAAGGCCAAAGTTCCTGGCCCCATTGACTTGACATTTCTTACCTTTCTCACAGCCTAGCCCTAGTACTCACTTTGCTGTTATGAAAAACTCCACCTTATTTAAACACACAAAGTCAAGGCAATTGCCAGACCAGAGTTCCAGTCACAAACATAACACTGGTAAAAACTACTAGAAAAACCACAATGACACCCAGACGTCCTAAAAACAACAGTGCAGTGGTGCACTTATGATAAACAACCCGACATGCAAGCTGTGTGTGTGTGCGTGCATTTGTTAGCACACCCTGGGCAGTCATGTATTCGAGTCTCATTCCATTCATAATAGTTTTTCTGTTCAGGGTTCACAGTTCACACCTCATAGAGACAGACGGAGTGTTGTTTTCCATTGAGTCACAGGACACACACATTCTGAGCACAAACCTGCCTAAATACAGAGGGAGTCAAATTCCACTGTGCCTGTAGCCTACTACTCATACTTCCCTAACAGTTAGTTGTCCATAATGAAACAGAAGCAGCCACAGATTTCCACTGTGATCCATTACTATGCTACTAGTGGTTGTTGTTACCTTGTTGTTTGGCCTAGAATAATATACAGCCAGAAGAGTTTTGTTTCTCTTTCAATTAGAAAGATGTTAACAATCTTACCTTTATACACAACAGCAATAGATCCACTTATATGATTAAACATCCATGCTATAATGTCCAGTCCAGGCAGTTAAGCAAGCTCCACAGTAAAGAGCGAGGCCTGCTCTGCTCTATACAGGCAGGCAGACAGAGATAGTAGAGACTAGAAAGTGTGAAAGGCGCTGAATATAGGGCTTCCTACAACTCAAGCAGTGAGATCACACCATCACAGAACAGGAGAGAAACGCATCCAGCTCCAGCCTCATCCAGAAGAGCTACCAGAAAAGACACAGACCTCTTCAGCTTGGACATAGCATTATGACATCCATGGGTTGAGTCAGTGAAGCGTGGTCACGTAGCTGTAGAGTCGAGCCAACTACTGTAGGCTACAGGACCCGTGTGTGCTCCCAAAAGATCTCCCGATCAGTCACAAACTATCCATCACACAGAACTGTCTCACTGGGAGCTATCAATCTATCCAAGAAAAGTCTCACTCCAATCCCGTAAAGTCTCCACGGTGAAACAATCTGTCGAACTGGCTACACAGAGCACAGAGGCAGCCAGTCCAGACTGGTCTGAGACTACGGACAGAGACACACAAACACACAGATGTTGGCTCCTGCTGCCGCTTCTGTCAGCCAGCCCTCCTCCCCGGGCCTGCCACCCCCCAACCCCCCCGCCCCCCCCCCAGTGACCAGCCGTATTTCTATTGGAGAGAGTCAGAGCTGGGCTCCTCCCACTGCTCTCAGCTTTCTTTCTGTTCCAAGTCGAGTTCCGAGTGAGTGTGAATGTTGGATCACGGGAGAGATATCTTAGAGAGGTTGTGTGTGTGTGTGTGCATGTTTGCATGTCTGTGTGATATAGGATAGCTGATAGCTCCAAATGAAATGTTCCCACAGGCTTCTGTGTGTGTTCCTCAGCGTCATTTCATTGTTTTCATCCTGCACAGCCCTGTTTCATGAAGAGAGTTTACAAACCTAAGCTTAGGACAACAGCTGGAGAGGATAACATTAAGGTAGCAGATGTGCACTGATAATATAAAGCTTTTATCCCAATAGTTTCAAGATTATTTGTATTCATATGCCACTGACGACCATCACTGAAAAGGACGCCCTCACTGACATAACACACCTTCTACTAGGCTTCTAAAATGAGACAATGGGAAGGAATGTGGATATTTACAGCAGCCAGTTCAAAACAGATAGCTGATGATAGTCCATGCAGTGCATTCAGTATTATAACCAGAATCAAGGGCAATTGTGTTGTGAGTCTGAACCATTTCCTGCTCTACTGACTCTGCTGAGAGAAAGATCAATACCCTTAGTGACATGGATCATCCATCTGTTCATATTGGGTTTCACTAAGCAGGAACTATTTTGTAAGAGGTTGAAATCGCATACCAAAACGTGTATCTATCATGGACAATTAATAATTGTACAGACTAAAGTATATTGAGCTACAATACTATCACCAACAATTGATCATTTCACAGACTATACATACTGTACATTGCGCTACAATGGCTGTCGTCCTGCCTTCCATCCACCAGACAGAGAGAGGCAGAGTTCATGTCCTATAATTTTCCCAGAATACTTACCCATCAAGGCAGTGATGAGGGCTTTCCTCTCCAAGAACATATCACATTACCATCCTGTCCAGTCTGTCTGACACACACATCTGCGTCTGAGGTAATCCTTTCTATTAGGTGGCTTTAAGACTACATTTCCAACCAACCACCACCAGTGATGTTTTGACTTAGATCGTGATTCAAGTGGTTAATCACTTTGGGCTAATCATAGCCATTACCATTTATTTAATTGAATCATTTCAAATTTCATACACAGACAGAGTTTCTTTCCATCCACGGCTGTAATTCTTTCCTCCTTTGGCAGTATTAACATTATCTGATCTAACCCTGTATTTATACACCAACATTATATAAAGATGAATGTTGTATGGTGAGGGAGGTTCTAAATGGTTGTTGATGTTTCATCTCTGTCCTCTGTCAAGAAACACTGCATCTGATTCTCATGGATGTCAACATAATTATTTATTTTTTTAAATAAGAAAAATGACAATATTTTAAATGTCTACAAAGTGACAGTTCCTTTGGTTGAGACCTAGCACTTTTGACATCATTCTAGATGGGTGTACCTCACCCATTTGACTCATATCAATGTACATTTAGAGTACTCCACTATACTGACTACAAGGTAAGTAGTGGGCTACTCAGTAAGCAAATGGAGCTCCTCAGTGGGCTATAATAAGTAGGGGTCTACTCAGTAAGTACTGTAGTGGGCTGCTCAGTAGGTACTGTAGTGGGCTGCTCAGTAGGTACTGTAGTGGGCTGCTCAGTAGGTACTGTAGTGGGCTACTCAGTAGGTACTGTAGTGGGCTACTCAGTAGGTACTGTAGTGGGCTACTCAGTAGGTACTGTAGTGGGCTACTCAGTAGGTACTGTAGTGGGCTACTCAGTAGGTACTGTAGTGGGCTACTCAGTAGGTACTGTAGTGGGCTACTCAGTAGGTACTGTAGTGGGCTACTCAGTAGGTACTGTAGTGGGCTACTCAGTAGGTACTGTAGTGGGCTACTCAGTAGGTACTGTAGTGGGCTACTCAGTAGGTACTGTAGTGGGCTACTCAGTAGGTACTGTAGTGGGCTACTCAGTAGGTACTGTAGTGGGCTACTCAGTAGGTACTGTAGTGGGCTACTCAGTAGGTACTGTAGTGGGCTACTCAGTAGGTACTGTAGTGGGCTACTCAGTAGGTACTGTAGTGGGCTACTCAGTAGGTACTGTAGTGGGCTACTCAGTAGGTACTGTAGTGGGCTACTCAGTAGGTACTGTAGTGGGCTACTCAGTAGGTACTGTAGTGGGCTACTCAGTAGGTACTGTAGTGGGCTACTCAGTAGGTACTGTAGTGGGCTACTCAGTAGGTACTGTAGTGGGCTACTCAGTAGGTACTGTAGTGGGCTACTCAGTAGGTACTGTAGTGGGCTACTCAGTAGGTACTGTAGTGGGCTACTCAGTAGGTACTGTAGTGGGCTACTCAGTAGGTACTGTAGTGGGCTACTCAGTAGGTACTGTAGTGGGCTACTCAGTAGGTACTGTAGTGGGCTACTCAATAAGTACTGTAGTGGGCTACAGTAAGTAAGGGGCTACTCGGTAAGTAGTGGGCTACTCGGTAAGTAGTGGGCTACTCGGTAAGTAGTGGGCTACTCGGTAAGTAGTGGGCTACTCGGTAAGTAGTGGGCTACTCGGTAAGTAAGGGGGCTACTCGCTAAGTAAGGGGGCTACTCGCTAAGTAAGGGGGCTACTCGCTAAGTAAGGGGGCTACTCGGTAAGTAAGGGGGCTACTCGGTAAGTAAGGGGGCTACTCGCTAAGTAAGGGGGCTACTCGGTAAGTAAGGGGGCTACTCGGTAAGTAAGGGGGCTACTCGGTAAGTAAGGGGGCTACTCGGTAAGTAAGGGGGCTACTCGGTAAGTAAGGGGGCTACTCGGTAAGTAAGGGGGCTACTCGGTAAGTAAGGGGGCTACTCGGTAAGTAGTGGGCTACTCGGTAAGTAGTGGGCTACTCGGTAAGTAGTGGGCTACTCGGTAAGTAGTGGGCTACTCAGTGGGCAACAGTAAGTAGTGGGCTAATCAGTAAGTAGTGGGCTACTCAGTAAGTAGTGGGCTACGCAGTGGGCAACAGTAAGTAGTGGGCTACTCAGTAAGTAGTGGGCTCCTCAGTAAGTAGTGGGCTACTCAGTGGGCAACAGTAAGTAGTGGGCTACTCAGTGGGCAACAGTAAGTAGTGGGCTAATCAGTAAGTAGTGGGCTACTCAGTAAGTAGTGGGCTACGCAGTGGGCAACAGTAAGTAGTGGGCTACTCAGTAAGTAGTGGGCTCCTCAGTAAGTAGTGGGCTACTCAGTAAGTAGTGGGCTACTCAGTAAGTAGTGGGCTACTCAGTAAGTAGTGGGCTACTCAGTGGGCAACAGTAAGTAGTGGGCTACTCAGTGGGCAACAGTAAGTAGTGGGCTACTCAGTGGGCAACAGTAAGTAGTGGGCTACTCAGTGGGCAACAGTAAGTAGTGGGCTACTCAGTAAGTAGTGGGCTACTCAGTGGGTAACAGTAAGTAGTGGGCTACTCAGTAAGTAGTGGGCTACTCAGTAAGTAGTGGGCTACTCAGTAAGTAGTGGGCTACTCAGTGGGCAACAGTAAGTAGTGGGATACTCAGTAAGTACGGGGCTACTCGGTAAGTAGTGGGCTACTCGGTAAGTAGTGGGCTACTCGGTAAGTAGTGGGCTACTCAGTGGGCAACAGTAAGTAGTGGGCTACTCGGTAAGTAGTGGGCTACTCAGTGGGCAACAGTAAGTAGTGGGCTACTCAGTAAGTAGTGGGCTACTCAGTAAGTAGTGGGCTACTCAGTGGGCAACATTAAGTAGGGGGCTACTCAGTAAGTAGGGGGCTACTCAGTAAGTAGGGGCCTACTCAGTAAGTAGGGGGCTACTCAGTAAGTAGGGGGCTACTCAGTGGGCTACATACAGTAAGTCGTTGGAATACTCAGCAAGTCGGGGGGCTACTCAGCAAGTAGGGGGACACCAGTATTGGGCTATTTTTTCCCAAAAATGTACACGAAGCAGATCAAAATCATTGGGTCTTTAAAAACCTGGTTTACATAAAAAAATGGCTTGGATATCCCATATCACATCGAAAGGCTGTATATCTGTAATCGGAGCAGTGTTTTTTGCAGACAGGTGATATGACTGTGCGCGTTCGTCCATCAATGGCATTCATCTACAGTCTCCATAGACATACTGTACACTGACAGTGTGTCAGTCAGTCCCAGAAAGGGAATGTATCAAGGCTGGTTTGTTTCATTACAACGGTGATGGTGGCCATGTTATTTACTAGGATCCTGGCAGGCAGCAGGCTGGGTGGATGAGACTGAGGGAGAGCTGTCCATAGCTGTCTGGCTATGGACAGGGGAATGTGAGTCTGTCTGACCACTGACCAGTTTGTATCAGCCAGCCACTGAGCCTCTGCAGAATGGGCAAGCAGCCTGAGATAGCCAGACCAGCCCAGGGTGGTGACTGCTGACAAACACTGGTTCCCTCTCGGAGGCAGTCAAACCCTGCTCTGTGTCTATGACATGGACATAGTCCTTTTTCTAGAGGAGAGAGCGGCTTTGCTGAATCTATAGAATAGCTCATGGTTCGTAGATTGCTGACAAATGGCTCCAGTGCCTTTTGATATCATGGGCTACTTTTCAATGTAATTACCTTTTTGTATGTCCACATACTAGTGTAGGCCAGACCACCAGTTATAAGAGAATGTTGCAAAAGTTATTAAACAGGAAGCCCCTCTTTTTGTGTACGACCACTAATAAATGATTCGTTGCACAGTATGCACAGACGAGGTTGCTCTCTGGTGGCCTAGTTAGTTGGCAATTATACCCTGTATGTGTTGTGATCGAATGATACGTTATTTTTCAACAGCCTAATGAATGTGACTTTGTACATCTAGAGGGCTTTGCAGAGAGAGAAAGAGAAGCATCTAGAGCCTTATCCATTTGCTCATTAAAGAATATTCTGGTAGCAGGAGAAACCCTTTTTTATTCCTTTACTTGGCAACTACCTGAGAAAATAAACATGAGCATGAATGCTGCTGGCTATTATCTGGGCAAAGGTCAGTCCTCCACAGAAACACTAGCATGCTGTTTACTGACTGGAGTGGATGGAGACTACTGTACATGCCAAATGGCACAATATTCCCTATTTGGTGCACTACTTTTGACCAGGGCCCATAGGACTTTGGTCAAAAAAGTAGTGCACTATATAGGGTGCCATTTGGGACAAACAAAGTTACTTACTAGGGCCGGGACGATACCAGTGTCGCGATACTCGGTAGGAAAAACACGGAGCGCATTTAACTTCCGTAGGCTAACAGTCCTAATGTTGGAAAGAAACATCATTATGTTGTCATCAAGAATCACATTTATTTATTTTCCGAGTTATAGCACCCACTATTTTATGACAGTGATATCAAGTGTGGTGTTTTATGCATGCTTCCAGACATTCCAACATTGTTTTGGAACCACCTAAGCTGTGTTTTTGCAAACAATTCCATGAAGGGAGTGTCTTGTTTTTCCCTCTCGGCGTGCCTGGACAGAATAGGCTAATCCATCGAAGGTGTGCCACATTCACCTCAGTACCCCTACGTGAGCCCTATACTACGAATCAAGTTCGAGGAGTTAGCAAGGCAACTTTGGATAACCGTTACCACAAAAGTTTCTCACCTTTTAGCGAGGTACATTTTATGGCAATGAATCCTTCAGAACTAACCTGCTCCGGGGCAGGCTAACTCAGGGCTAACTCCATTTATCCTGAATGATGTGTTTGAGCCACAAGTTGAGGACCAATGAAATCGGATACCCTCCCACTCGCAAAGATTGCATCATAATCCAATTAAATTTGAGGACTGAATAAATATATTATATCAAAGTTCTGTGAGAATTTTTGTACATTTGTTTTATGTTAAAATATCAATCACAGCATTTGCTTTCCAAACTAAGTTTTTCACGCGATTGTATTTTGAAATTTGCAAACTGACAGCTGCAACCAACCAGACATACACTGCGTATACAAAGCATTATAAACTCTTTCCATGACAGACTGACCAGGTGAAAGCTATTATTATTTATGTCACTTGTTTAATCCACTTCAAATCAGTGTAGATGAAGGGGAGGAGACAGGTTAAAGAAGGATTTTTAAGCCTTGAGACATGGATTGTGTATGTGTGCCATTCAGAGGGTGAATAGGCAAGACAAAAGATTTAAGTTCCTTTGAACTTCGTATGGGAGTAGATGCCAGGCGCACCGGTTTGAGTGTGTCAAGAACTGCAACGCTGCTGGGTTTTTAACCGCTCAACAGTTTCCCGTGTGTGTCAAGAATGGTGCAACACCCAAAGGACAACCAGCCAACTTGACTGTGGGAAACATTGGAGTCAACATGGGCCAGCATCCCTGAGGAAAGCTTGACACCTTGTAGAGTCCATACCCTGACGAATTGAGGTTGTTCAGAGGGCAAAACTTAATATTAGGAAGGTGATCCTAATGTTTTGTACACTCAGTGTATAATCCATAGATGGCAGTTCCCATTCAAGTTGAGAGTGGCAGCCATTTCTAGTGTACCCATGAGTTTAACAGTCACCTTGCCAGGGTTAGAGGTTACAAAACCCTTCTATTGATTAGGTCTATGGCCACAACGCAACAAGCTGTTCCACAGAAGAAGTAGGGATAGAAGTAGGACAAAGTGTTTTTTCATTGATAAGCACTCCCGAGTGGAGCAGCGGTCTAAGGCACTGCATCTCAGTACTTGAGGCGTCACTACAGACACCGTGGTTCGAATCCAGGCTGTATCACAACCGGCCGTGATAGGGAGTCCCATAGGGCGGCGCACAATTGGCCCAGCGTCGTCCAGGTTTGGCCGGTGTAGGCAAACATTGTAAATAAGAATTTGTTCTTAGCTGACTTGCCTAGTTAAATTTAAAATAGATATTTTTTAAAGACGGCATTTAACGATAAATAATCAAATAAAGACGGCACATCTAAAAGCCTATTTCACACCTTAGCCTGCTGAATTTGCAAGATAACTTTTCTGTGGTTAATATTTTGGCACAAACTAAAAATGTGGCACTGGATTCATGTTTCAGCATTGTCTCAAATAAGAGTTTGGTGTTCGACTAGCCATGTGCGACATACACACACAGTTACAAGCCTGCTAGAGTTATCAGCAGGCGGACGAGCAATATCCACCGTCGTAGTACGGACCAAGCCTGACCTGGAATGTGAATTTAACTGAAGCTGGTTTCATAAAATCCTGAATAGATCTAGCTTGCTTCGTAGTATACCACTCTGCAGTATCGTCACACCCTGGAGACAAATCTCACTAAGAGTCTTGATCTGACACAATCAATAACACTTAAATGTCACAATCACTCATACACACTTTCAGCTGTACCAAACATGATGACAAACGTCTGCTGTGGTGGATAGAGCTTGGTTAGCTATAGGATTACATCAATTAAAATAGTGGAAAACATCACCAGGATGTCACCACTAATCATCAACAGTTTTATGAAACATCAGAACATGAAAACCCTCCCACTGTGAGAATTACAGTTGGCTGAAACACATGGCACTGCTTTTATTTGGGTCCCAGTCGTGCTGTGGCACAGGCTGTGCCCTTTCTCTGTCCTCAGCAGGGCACTTTGGTCAGTTGGCTGCTGCCTCATTAGCATGCTAAAGTGAGCGGTCAGACACAGCGCCTTCAGAAAGTATTCATATCCCTTGACTTAGTCCACATTGTTGTGTTACAGCCTGAATTCAAAATGTATTAAATCTACTTTTTGTCTCACCCATCTACACACAACACCCCGTAATGGAAAAGTGAAAACATGTTAGAAATTGTTGCAAATTTATTGAAAATTAAATTTGACTAATTTACATAAGTACCTTTGGCAGCAATTACAGCTGTGAGTTTTTCTGTGTAAATCTAAGAGCTTTGCATACCTGGATTGTACAATACTAAATATACATTTTACAATTCTTCACGCTCTGTCAAGTTGTTTGTTAATCATTGCTAGACAACCATTTAAGTCTTGCCATAGAGTCTTAAAACTAAAATTGCCTTGAAAAATGTTCCTAGGCCAATCAGTAGCATTCAATGTCGTCTTGATAAGCAAGTCCAGTGTATATTTGGCCCTGTGTTTTAGGTTATTGTCCTGATGAAAGGTGAATTTGTCTCCCAGTGTCTGTTGGAAAGCAGACTGAACCAGGTTTCCCGTTAGGATTTTGCCTGTGCTCTATTCCATTTTTTTTTTTTTACTCCCTAGTCCTTCTCGATGACAAGCATACCCATAACATGATGCAACCACCACCATGCTTGAAAATATGAAGAGTGTTTGATTTGTCCCAAACATAATGTTTGTATTCTGGACAAAAATAGAATTTCTTTGCCACATTTTTTGCAGTTTACTTTAGTGCCTTCATGCAAACAGGATGCATGTTTCGGAATATTTTTTATCTTGCACAGGCTTCCTTCTTTGCACTCTGTTTTTTAGGTAGTAATGTGGAGTAACTGTAATGTTGATCCATCCTCAGTTTTCTCTTATCACGGCCATTAAACTCGGTAACTGTTTTAAAGTCACCATTGGCCTCATGGTGAAATCCCTGAGCGGTTTCCTTCCTCTCCAGCAACTCAGTTAGGAAGGACGCCTGTATCTTTGCAGTGACTGGGTGTATTGATAAACCATCCAAAGTGTAATTAATAACTTCACCATGCTCAAAGGTATATTCAATGTCTATGTTTTACCCATCTACCAAAAGGTGGCCTGATGGACCTTACAGATAATTGTAAACTCAGCAAAAAAAGAAACATCCCTTTTTCCAAGACCCTGTCTTTCAAGGATAATTCGCAAAAATCCTAATAACTTCACAGATCTTCATTGTAAAGGGTTTAAACACGGTTTCCCCTGCTTGTTCAAAGAACCATAAATAATTAATGAACATGCACCTGTAGAACGGTTGTTAAGACACTAACAGCTTACAGACGGTAGGCAATTAAGGTCACAGTTCTGAAAACTTAGGACATTAAAAAAAGGTGCCTTTCTACTGACTCTGAAAAACACCAAAAGAAGGATGCCCAGGGTCCCTGCTCATCTGCGTGAACGTGCCTTAGGCATGCTGCAAGGAGGCATGCAGATGTGGCCAGGGCAATAAATTGCAATGTCTGTACTGTGAGACGCCCAAGACAGCGCTACAGGGAGACAGGACGGACAGCTGATCGTCCTCGCAATGGCAGACCACGTGTAACAACACCTGCACAGGATCAGTACATCCGAATATCACACCTGCGGGACAGGTACAGGATGGCAACAACAACTGCCCGAGTTACAACAGGAACGCACAATCCCTCCAGCAGTGCTCAGACTGTCCGCAATAGGCTGAGAGAGGCTGGACTGAGGGCTAGTAGGCCTGTTGTAAGGCAGGTCCTCACCAGACATCACCAGCAACAACGTCGCCTATGGGCACAAACACACCGTCACTGGACCAGACAGGACTGGCAAAAAGTGCTCTTCACTGACGAGTCGCGTTTTTGTCTGACCAGAGGTGATGGTCGGATTCACGTTTATCGTCGTTCATACAAACATTTACACATTAAGATTGCTGAAAATAAACACAGTTGACAGTGAGAAGATGTTTCTTTATATGCTGAGTTTATGTGTGGGGTATAGACATGTTAAATCATGTTAAACACTATTATTGCAAACAAAGTTGAGTACATGCAACATATTATGACACTTGTTAAGCACATTTTTACTTCAGAACTTATTTAGGCTTGCCATAACAAAGGGGTTGAATACTTATTGTAGACATCTCTAAAAACATAATTCCACTTTGACATTAATGGGGTATTGTTTGTAGGCCAGTGACACGAAATCAAAATGTTATCAATTTTATATATTCAGGCTATAAAAACTAAATGTGGAAAAAGGGGTATGAATACTTCTGAAGGCATTGTACATTATCTTAAATAACCAAACACTGTTCCCAGTGAGAAACATATTTACCCTTCCTGCATCCAACTCTCTGGGATGTGTACACTTATGCACTCAGCACATATTTACTGTAAATAGTATTTGATTGGTGTAAGCATGGGCTATAGGGAGTTTCCACCACATTGCTTCACATCAGTCCTTTCCTTTTAATAAAAAGTGGTCAAGTGCACAATAAGGGTATAGACTCGGGACACAGTCCCTGTTTGTGCGCAGGATACAAACATTCAAAGGAATGTATAGATCATCCGATCACACAATTTCTCAGCTGATTGGCGGTAGTCAGCAAGAGACAAACTTGACATTTCCCTCTGTACCTCTCTAACTTATATAGCCTATTTAGTGTAAGTAAATCAAGCTACAGACTGACGGTGAAACCAGTGTCATTAAGGATACAAAGTGCAAACACATGATGTATGGTAGCACCAACAAAGTCTGAATCCTGGTTAAAATCAAATCTTATAGATCCCTTGACTTTTTCCACTTTTTGTTATGTTACAGCCTTATTCTAAAATTGATTAAATTATATTTTTTCCTCATCAATCTACACACCCCATGATAACAAAGCAAAAGCAGGTTTAGAATATTCTGCAAATGTATTAAAAATAACACTTTTAAATACCTTAAGTATTCAGACCCGTTGCTACGAGACTCAAAATTGAGCTCCGGTGCATCCTGTTTCCATTGATCATCCTAAAGATGCTTCTACAACTTGACTGGAGTCCGCCTGTGGTAAATTCAATTGATTGGATATGATTTGGAAAGGCACACACCTGTCTATATAAAAGGTCTCACAGCTGACAATGCATGTCAGAGCAAAAACCAAGCCATGAGGTCGAAGGAATTGTCCGTAGAGCTCCAAGACAGGAATGTGTCGAGGCACAGATCTGGGGAAGGGTACCAAAACATTTCTGTAGCATTGAAGGTTCCATAGAACACAGTGATCTCCATCATTCTTAAATGGAAGAAGTTTAGCACCACCAAGACTCATCCTAGAGCTGGCAGTCCGGTCAAACTGAGCAATCGGGGGAGAAGAGCCTTGGTCAGGGTGGTGACCAAGAACCCGATGGTCAATATGACAGAGCTCCATAGGTCCTCTGTGGAGATGGGAGAAACTTTTGTTATACATTTTCCCAAATTTATAAAAACCTGATTTTGCTTCGCCATTATGGGGTATTGTGCATAGATTGGGAGAAAAAAAAGATTTCATCAATTTTAGAATAAGGCTGTAATGTAACAAAATGTGGAAAAAGTCAAGGGGTCTGAATACTTTCCGAACACACGGTATATGATAGTGTGTAATGACATTATAAACAGTATATGAATAGAAAATGTGTGTACGGCAGTAGTTACAGTGGGGAGAATTACTTAAATCATACAATGTGATTTTCTGGATTGTTTTTATTTTTAGATTCCGTCTCTCACAGTTGAAGTGTACCTATGATACAAATTACAGACCTCTACATGCTTTGTAAGTAGGAAAACCTGCAAAATCGGCAGTGTGTCAAATACTTGTTCTCCCCACTGTATATAGGATGAGCCTATATGTATACAGTACATATGAAGTTGGTAAAACAGTATGTAAACATTCTTAACGTGACCAGTGTTCAATTACTATGTACAGTCGTGGGCAAAAGTTGAAAATGACACAAATATTAATTTTCACAAAGTCTGCTGCCTCAGTTTGTATGATGGCAATTTGCATATACTCCAGTAATGTTATGAAGAGTGATCAGATGAATTGCAATTAATTGTAAAGTCCCTCTTTGCCATGCAAATTAACTGAATCCCCAAAAAACATTTCCACTGTATTTCAGCCCTGCCACAAAAGGACCAGCTGACATGTCAGTGATTCTCTCGATAACACAGGTGTGAGTGTTGACGAGGCTGGAGATCACTCTGTCATGCTGATTGAGATCGAATAACAGACTGGAAGCTTCAAAAGGAGGGTGGTGCTTGGAATCATTGTTCTTCCTCTGTCAACCATGGTTACCTGCAAGGAAACACGTGCCGTCATCATTGCTTTGCACAAAAAGGGCTTCACAGGCAAGGATATTGCTGCCAGTAAGATTGCACCTAAATCAACCATTTATTGGATCATCAAGAACTTCAAGGAGAGTGGTTCAATTGTTGTGAAGAAGGCTTCAGGGCACCCAAGAAAGTCCAGCAAGCGCCAGGACCGTCTCCTAAAGTTGATTCAGCTGCGGGATCGGGGCACCACCAGTACAGAGTTTGCTCAGGAATGGCAGCAGGCAGGTGTGAGTGCATCTGCACACACAGTGAAGCAAATACTTTTGGAGGATGGCCTGGGGTCAAGAAGGGCAGCAAAGAAGCCACTTCTCTCCAGGAAAAACATCAGGGACAGACTGATATTCTGCAAAAGGTACAGTGATTGGACTGCAGAGGACTGGGGTAGAATCATTTTCTCTGATGAATCCCCTTTCCGATTGTTTGGGGCATCCGGAAAAAAGCTTGTCCAGAGAAGACATGTTGAACGCTACCATGAGTCCTGTGTCATGCCAACAGTAAAGCATCCTGAGACCATTCATGTGTGGGGTTGCTTCTCAGCCAAGGGAGTGGGCTCACTCACAATTTTGCCTAAGAACACAGCCATGAATAGAGTGGTACCAACACATCCGTCCGAGAGCAACTTCTCCCAACCATCCAGGAACAGTTTGGTGACAAACAATGCCTTTTCCAGCATGATGGAGCACCTTGCCATAAGGCAGAAGTGATAACTAAGCAGCTCGGGGAACAAAACATAGATATTTTGGGTCAATGCCCAGGAAACTCCCCAGACCTTAATCCCATTGAGAACTTGTGGTCAATCCTCAAGAGGCGGGTGGACAAACAAAACCCCACAAATCCTGACAAACTCCAAGCATTTATTATGCAAGAATGGGCTGCCATCAGTCAGGATGTGGCCCAGAAGTTAATTGACAGCATGCCAGGGCAGATTGCAGAGGTCTTGAAAAAGAAGGGTCAACACTGCAAATATTGACTCTTTGCATCAACTACATGTAATTGTCAATAAAAGCCTTTGACACGTATGAAATGCTTGTAATTATATTTCAGTATTCCATAGTAACATCTGACAAAAATATCTTAAGTCACTGAAGCAGCAAACTTTGTGAAAATTTATATTTGTGTCATTCTCAAAACTTTTGGCCACGACTGTACATAGGGCAGCAGTCTTTAAGGTGCAGAGTTGAGTACCGGGTAGTAGCTGGCAGGTAACAGTGACTCAAGTTCAGGGCAGGGTACTGTGCAGAGGCTGGCTAGTACGCAGTACACTTTAGACAGAGCTTTTCCTCCTTGAGGTAGTTAAAAATTTCATTCTCTGGAGGTACAAGTTTCTTTTGAAGATTTCAATACGCCTGACCAACATGGACAGTTCTTCTGATTGACTCAGAGACCAGACAGTAGCCATCAATTCTCCTTCCATCTGTTGAAAGGATCAGAGCTACCGGACATCCTCCTCACCGATCCAGGATATGAACATTTATAACTACAGTAAGTTTTATGTTGGAAAGATACCCAGGCCTGGATGTCTCAGACCTCAGTTAGCAGGATATGACCTTATTTAAGGAGGACCTGTGCTTTATGGTGGAAGGTCACCCCCCCCTTCTGTTTAAAATCTAGCCAAAGGAGACAGACAAGATGTACCAATATGACCGAAAAACTTTCCTATAACTCAACTTATTCAGGGAACAAAGAGTCTGAGACAGGTATAGAATGCACAGCATGTCCATATTGAATGATCTTACACAATATTAAGAGTCCTTTCAAGCACTACAAAGAACCTACAGCCCATATAGGCCTACGGTCAGACGGTTAAAAAAATACTTTGTTCCATTTGATGTGCCACCGGAAATCAATTCTTATTGTGAACATTACAAAAACAATCCCATTGGTTTACTTTATCTGGAAACCCCATGAATATATAGAGTACAATCACTCACACACTATATCAGAAACTGCCCCACTCACAATAATATTGATAGGCCGAGCAAATGCTGTGGTTGTCTGTGAAAACAGCAACAATGGAGTGAGGAACCTTCAGCCTCCAGGTAGCTATGAACATCAACGCTATTTTTTTGGGTCGCCTTTGCATGTCACATTACTGAAGCGACACTGTAGCAATCATTCATACCGATCACGTATCACTGCAACATGACAAGGCACATTGCTTCAACTCATGGAACCCTTCGAGCCATTTGCAACAACAGTGTCAGTGAGGTGGAATGTTGATGACAAACAAGAAACGCTCTTCAAGCTTATTCACAGTGGAATGCCACCTGGGCTCTTTGTTAGCATGTCAAAAATGAGACAAGAAACCATTTAGGCCTTCCCATGTGGAAAACCATTCTGGCTCATAGTTTCACTCCTGCCCCAACTAAGCTTTTCAGACTGCTTACGAGTTACTTCACAGTTAGGGATAAGAGTAGGAGCCGGCTAGTTTGTACGTGAGGGTCTCATTGTTTCTGAGTATGGTGATGTAATGTGTACCTCTAAGATGAATGCCTGTTCACACTCTATCTGCCCTATTGCCAAACAAGACGATTCAAAGCATAGTATTGTAACACACTCGCCAAATACAGAAGATTATTCAAAGCATACACACAAGCCTCAAAGCAGAAAACATTTCAAAGCTGCTTGCTCGTCACAACCACTCAAAGACTAACATAAGTTTAGAAGGAGAACGAGGAAGAAAACCTCTTTTATGCATTAGGCACACTTTCCAGCTGCCCGTTGGCTATAAAGTACTATCAAACAGTCTGCAAAGCTTCTCCATCTTTGGGGTGTACGTTTGTGTATGCTGTGTGGGTGCTGACAACCTCCTCTAGTGGAGCAGCGAGGGGAGCTGGGTTCACTGAGGCAGCCCTCTGGAGGGTTTGAGTTAGGGGGAGCTGGGCTAGAGGACCAGAGTTAGGGGGAGCTGAGGCTCACTGAGGAAGTGGGGTGGGATGACAGACAGACTGGCTGGCTGCGCCTCTGCCTGAGAATGAATAACACCAGGACACACCATTGTCCAGCCCCAATGAAGCACACAGCCCCAATGTTCAAACAGCTACACTGGACCATTGTTGAGCCTCACCGGACAGAGGGCTGGGCTCAATGGGTGGGGCTACAGAGGCAGGGCAGGGCTACAGAGGCCTCTGGGATAGTCCCATCCACTTCATACTAGTCCTACGCAGAAAACTAAATGGTGCCCGATGCACCGACCGCACATGCTGATGCTCCTTCTATCTGCCTAATTTTAATGTGGGTGGTGCAAAGGGTGTTACCACCCACCAACCTTTATGCAATGTCTGCCTTATGCTATGTCTGTCTCGACCACATGCAAATATGCAAGTCTAGAATACACACAAAGCAAAACACACAATAAAGTCTAGCAGAGCATAGAGTACACTGGTAAATCATTCTCCAGAGCAGTTCACAGGCAAAGACGGAAGCTGAGCGAGCACCGAAAGAAAAACAACTGGCTTGGTTTCACTGAGTGAGTTACCTCATTTATCCTCACCTCACCTGAGCAATGTTTTGACATAGCAACAAAACTATTCCAAGAACAATACATCATAACTAAATTAGGAGGAAAAATAGTGCCAACCAGAACTGTGCCAAACGCTATAAATATTTCCGGAGGTAGCTCCTGCACACATTTAGTGGAAGAGCTTCAATGTTGCTCTTTTGAAAGGCTTTCCCAATTGCCATAGAGTTAGATCAAGACCGGCAAGTGTTATGAACAACTAGACCTAGCCCAGGTAGAGGTGAATGCTCTACCTCATTTCTCTACCACCCATCTACCTCATCTGTACTTCTCCTCAGACTGCATCTGCCACAGAGGTAGACTAGAGGTCAGTCATTCATTCATCACTTAAGTTATATTAATATGTTTTTAATGACTAATGGTATTAATTACTCTTTACCCATACGTCATGGTGTCACTGTGCATGACTGAGTCTGGGACTGTGGCTGCTGTGAGCAGAGCTTTTAGATGAGTTCGAGGGGGGGTGGGAACATCACAGAGGAACAAACATCTCTCACAGAACTCCTCCTCGCTCGGTATTGGTTACTCGAGTGGAAAGAAGTTCTGGTATCACATCTTGGCATAGCTGTGACATTCCGTCACGTTGAGATAGAGTACCATACACACTGTACTGTAGGAGCTATCAGTATGACCTCACTGGTTTTAATTTAAGGCTTCTGCTACTCCCACACTTCATGTCAGCGATTTCAGATCTCTCACTAATTGAGCTAAACAAATCCCCTTGTGGCTGTCTGCTGGATAACAAAATAGACACGCCAGACTCGCACACAAAATGTGCATACACACACACCCACACAAAAGAGAGGGGGGAGGGTGGGGTTCTGTACTCTATTAGAGCCCCAGTCAGTCCGCCTGACAGGGGAATGCAGAGAGGTCAGTAGTAGGAACCTGCGATTCAGGGCTGGTGAACCAGGGGGAATGTCAGCCTGGGGGCGCAGCGTAGGCAGCCAGACAGGAACCCATCTAAACGGAATGGTCTGATGATGCCTGGAAGAGACTTGGGCTTCTGCCCGGTGCTCAGCGTGTTAAGTATCGGAGGTATTACTTATTAAAAAGGCTGAGAATCCAGTGCCGCACACAGACACACACACACAGAGGGGTCTGGTCTGGAATGGATGATTAACAGTACTGTAGTAATCTAAGTGACCGTGAGGCTGACTGAGGCATGTGATTTGTGTCAGCCCTACAAAATACCTGTCATATTTCAGAACGAGAACAGGTTAGCACTGAGCTACTAGGGTTGTTGTCATTAGCATGACTTGGGCTTGATCGGAGGCCTCCGGGTAGCATGTAGACTATTTTGCGTATGATAGAACATTCAAGCCTATGCATGTCTAACATCATGGACGTCAGTGCATGGAGGTAACCAAGACATCACCCATCTTCTACATCATTACACACAGCAATTAGGGGTGGATTGCGCACAAGACGGTTCGCAAAACATTGGTTTAATCATTTTTTTTAATGCCTCACCTGATGATAGGATTAGAGGGGCAAAACTGATACATGTAAACAAGTTGTAATGTCCTCTAGGCCCTTTTTTAATCAAAATCAAATTTGATTTGTCACATGCTTCGTGAACAACAGGTGTGGACTAACAGTGAAATGCTTACTTCCACGATAAGAGGGATGCTGAGACTCTCACTTTAAAATCTATGTCAAACAAAAACCAAATGCTAGCAAAGTTAAACCAATAACTACTTTTCATAATTTCCACAGAATTTTTTACAAAAATACATTTACTTGAACAGTGCAGATCCAAAATGTGTTAACAGAATGACGGTTTGTGCCCTCATTCTGCTACCAAACATGCATTTTAAAGTGAAAAATCTGAGTCTCAGCATCACTCTGTTACTGTGGAATTGCCTGTATGTCCCTCACTGCTACTCTGACCCCAAGGGAAGAATATAGAATACAAACTACAGACAGTTTCCTAACAACAATATATCATTAAGAGAAACTTGTTTGCTTGTTGATGGTAAAACTTAAGAGCCGAGACTCTCGGTCTGAACATTAACACGCGTCGCTTGCCATACGGTTCTGGAAACATAAGGATCTTCCTTCAAATTGGGGAGAAATACATTTTCAAAAAACAAAAAGGTTAAATTGATACACACCTTTATAGGGTTAAGGTTCCCACACGGCCATATTTCCATGTTACAGAGCTTGTTTACGGAAAACAGACAGAAGACAGAGTGGACTACCTGTGCTAATTAGCTATCTGCGTCTCTGAACACCTCTGAGTAAACGGAAGACAGACGCCACAGACATGTCACTAAAAAATATTGTCACAGCCATATTAAAACCGGTTAAAACAGTGTAGAGTAAATGTGTATTTTGCATTTGTGTAATCATTTTGATATGATATCAAAGTAAAGGGATTTATGTTTCTAAAACCGCACTGCAATTGAGAATCGATTCAAGTTTAGATGGAGTATTTTGCTGTTTTGGCATCCAGAGCCAATTCGCCCTTTAAACAGAACATGTAAGATCCTTGCACGGAGTAACGTTAGGCTCCTTTAGTCAAATATTGGGATAGGAATGACATATAGTATACAGTATATACAAAAGTATTCGGACACCCCTTCAAATTAGTGGATTCGGCTATTTCAGCCACACCCATTGCTGACAGATGTATAAAATCGAACACACAGCCATGCAATCTCCAGAGACAAACATTGGCAGAATGGCCTTACTGAAGAGCTCAGTGGCTTTCAACATGGCACCATCATAGGATGCCACCTTTCCAAGTCAGTTCATCAAATTTCTGCCCTGTTAGATCTGCCACGGTCAACTGTAAGTGCTGTTATTGTGAAGGGGAAATGTCTATGAGCAGCTGCGAAGTGGAAGGCCACACAAACTCACAGTACAGGACCGCCGATTGCTGAAGCACGAAAAAATCTGTCTTTGGTTGTAACACTCACTACCGAGTTCCAAACTGCCTTTGGAAACAACGTCAGCACAATAACTGTTCGTCGCGAGCTACATGAAATGGGTTTCCATGGCCGAGCAGCTGCACACAAGCTTAACATCACCATGTGCAATGCCAAGCGTCGGCTGGAGTGGTGTAAAGCTTGCGTCCATTGGACTCTGGAGCAGTCCATTGGACTCTGGAGCAGTCCATTGGACTCTGGAGCAGTCCATTGGACTCTGGAGCAGTCCATTGGACTCTGGAGCAGTCCATTGGACTCTGGAGCAGTCCATTGGACTCTGGAGCAGTCCATTGGCCACGTTCCCATCTTGCACTCTGACAGACAAATCTGGGTTTGGAGGATGCCAGGAGACCGGTACCTGCCTGAATGTATAGTGCCAACTGTAAAGTTTAGTGGAGGAGGAATAATGGTCCAGGGATGTATTTCATGGTTTGAGCTAGGCCCCTTAGTTTCAGTGAAGGGAAATCTTAACACTACATCATACAATGACCTTCTAGACGATTCTGTGCTTCCAACTATGTGACAACAGTTTGGGGAAAGCCATTCCCCGTTTCAGCATGACAATACCCCTGTTCAAAACGAGGTCCATACAGAAATGGTTTTTCGAGATTGGTGTGGAAGAACTTGACTGGCTTGCATAGAACCCTGACCTCAACCTCATCGAACACCTTTGGGATGAATTGGAACGTCGACTGTGAGCCAGGCCTAATTGCCCAACCTCACTCATGCTCTTGTGGCTGAACAGAAGCAAGTCCCCGCAGCAATGTTCCAACATCTAATAGAAAGCCTTCCCAACCTCACTCATGCTCTTGTGGCTGAACAGAAGCAAGTCCCCGCAGCAATGTTCCAACATCTAATAGAAAGCCTTCCCAGAAGAGTGGAGGCTGTTATAGCAGCAATGTTCCAACATCTAGTGGAAAGCCTTCCAGAAGAGTGGAGGCTGTTAAAGCAGCAAAGGGGGGACCAACTCCATATTAATGCCCATGATTTGGGAATGAGATGTTCTATGAGCATGTGTCCACATACTTTTGGTAATGTAGTGTAGCTTCTAAATGACGTTCAAGGGAAATGACATTCATAGGCAAATTACAGTTGGAACAGTAGAGTAATACACGTATCTAACTTGTTCCCAATCTCGATCATTCACACCATAATTACACTGTAGGCCTAATTACAAAACAAAAAACAGGTTTAGGCTACATTACATTAATAAAATTACAACAGATCAAAGCATTCACTTGTATAGGCCTACTATAGTTGCATTGCATGCAAACACCAGTTCCAGAGATATAACACCGGCTTCTTCGCTACAAGCCCGCATAAATACACTAACTGATACAAAAGACACACGACACTTGAAACCGCATAAAGACATTCTTCACATACCGAGGTAATCAAATCGCCTTTAACTGTGCAGTTTTGCAACCAAAATGTGGCGGCAGTTCACATAGATCTTTAATTTGCAATCGAATTTGCATGTTTTATCCCCACGACCCACCCATCTAGCTGATCCTCGGTTATCGGGTCTCATCTGTGTCGATCTGTTGCCGTAAATATGTAAAAAATGTCCCTGGAATATATTTGTATGTGGAAAAAAATACACCACCGTCATCGTGCTAGTTATCTAATATCGATTTAGCTTACCTTGTAAACAAATCCATAATTGAAGCAGTTCGATCGGTGCTTTATGCTTGTGTATTCCCCTTTAACACAATAATCATTGGGCTGTTGCAGGTGACATCATCCCTTTTGGCCCGTGTCAGCACAGGCCATTGTGTCAGCACAGAGTCTAAACCCAAAGGCTCAAGATCGCGAGGCTTCCGGGAACGCTTGCGAAGCAGACCAAGCAGGTCAGGTAGTTGGGATTTCGGATTGAGAAGTCAATTAGAGAAGTGAACAATTCTTCTTTAGATGTTAATTTTCGCGAAATTTAAAGGCACAATCTAGATTCAAGCCAATGTCTTAAGTAGTTGGACATGTTATTACTCCAACCTCGTGAAAGTGACAAACTGACACGTTTACATTTTTGTCAAAACAACTTTATATCGAATGAGTGCCTTTGCACATGCGCAGTTTGGCGCAAGACGACCCGTTAGACCGAAGACGTGTTTCTGCGCATGAGTTCAGCCAGCCAACGTCACCATGACATCGCCTACAAGCGTGATCTGGTATTTCTAACAGAGAAGCAGTTTCTGCTGTACTGTCTTTGGTACTGTCTTTGGTGTCAGCGCTCACGGACCAACCATTAATTACAAAGCTCGTGTTTTCATGGGAAATGTGGTTTTAGAGGAACAGTGCGCCGCTATCACTTGGTGAAAAAAAGCAGGTGTGTAAATGGTTGATTGAGAGCCTAGATTACAAGACAATGTGACAAATCAACATGACATCTTCATCTGACAAGCATCTATCTGGAATAGAATATAATAGAATTATATATTTAAGCAATAAGGCCCGAGGAGGTGTGGTATATGGCCAATATACCATGGCTAAGGGCTGTTCTTAGGTACGACGCAACACGTATATACCATAAACCCCAAAGGTGTATATACCATAAACCCCAAAGATGCTTTAATGCTATTATAAACTGGTTACCAACATACTTAGAGCAGTAAAAAAATAAATGTTGTGTCATACCCGTGGTATACTTAAGCAATAACTCACAAGGTGGTGTGGTATATGGCCAATATACGCCAGAATACAACAGGTTTAGTAAACCTTACCGTGAAATGCTTACTTACAAGCCCTTTTAACCAACAATGCAGTTTTAAGAAACATTATGAAAAATATTGACTAAATAAAAAAAGTAAAAAATAAAAGAACAACAATAATATAACAATAACGGGGCTACATACAGGGAGTACCGGTACCGAGTCAATGTGCTGGGGTACAGGTCAATCAAGGTAATTGAGGTAATATGTACATGTAGGTAGGAGTATAGTGATAATAGATAATAAACAGTGAGTAGCAGCAGCGTAAAAAAAAGGGGGGGGGGGGGGGGTCAATGCAAATAGTCCAGGTCGCCATTTGATTAGCTGTTCAGCAATCTTAAGGCTTGGGGGTAGAAGCTGTTAAGAAGCCTTTTGGACCTAGACTTGACGCTCCAGTACCGCTTGCAGAGGGAACAGTCTATGACTAGGGTGACTGGAGTCTTTGGCAATTTTTAGGGCCTTCCTCTCACACCGCCTGGTATAGAGGTCCTGGATGGCAGGAAGCTTGGCCCCCAGTCATGTACTGGGCCGTATGCACTACACTCTGTAGCGCCTTGCAGTTGGAGGCTGAGCAGTTGCCATACCGGGTGGTGATGCAACCAGTCACAATGCTCTCGATGGTGTAACTGTGGAACCTTTTGAGAATCTGAGGAACCATGCCAAATCTTTTCAGTCTCCTGAGAGGGAATAGGTGTTGTTGTGCCCTCTTCATGACTGCCTTGGTGTGTTTGGGCCATGATAGTTTGTTGGTGATGTGTACACCAAGGAACTTGAAGCTCTGAACCTGCTCCACTACAGCCCCGTCGATGAGAATGTGGGTGTGCTCAGCCCTCCTTTTCCTGTTGTCCACGATCATCTCTTTTGTCTTGATCACGTTGAGGGAGAGGTTGTTGTCCTGGCACCACACTTCCAGGTCTCTGACCTCCCTATAAGCTGCCTCGTTATTGATCAGGCCTACCATCGTTGTGTCATCGGCAAACTTAATGATGGTGTTGGAGTCGTGCTTGGGAACCCAGTCATGGGTGAACAGAGAGTACAGGAGGGGACTAAGAACGCATCCCTGAGAGGCCCCTGTGTTGAAGATTAGCGTGGCAGATGCGTTGTTGCCTACTCTTACCACCTGGGGTGGTCCCTTCCCTTCAAGAAGTCCAGGATCCGGTTGCAGAGGGAGGTCTTCAATCCCAGGGTCCTTAGGTTAGTGATGAGCTTTGAGGGCACTATGGTGTTGAATGCTGAGCTGTTGTCAATGAACAGCATTCTCACATAGGTGTTGCTTTTGTCCATGTGTGAAAGGGCAGTGTTGAGTGCAATAGAGATTGCGTCATCTCTGGATTTGTTGAGGTGGTATGCAAATTGGAGTGGGTCTAAAGTTTCTGGGATGATGGTGTTGATGTGAGCCATGACCAGCCTTTCAAAGCACTTCATGGCTACAGACATGAGTACTACGGGTCGGTAGTCAGGTTACCTTGGTGTTCTTGGGCACGGGGACTATGGTGGTCTGCTTGAAACATGTAAGTATTACAGACTCGTCCAGGGACAGGTTTAAAATGTCAGTGAAGACACTTGCCAGTTGGTCAGCGCATGCTTGGAGTATACGTCCTGGTAATCCGTCTGGCCCTGCGGCCTTGTGAATGTTGACCTGTTTAAAGGTCTTAATCACATCGGCTACGGCGAGCGTGATCACACAGCAGTCCGGAACAGCTGATGCTCTCATGCATGCTTCAGTGTTGCTGCCTCGAAGCACGCATAGAAGTCATTTAGCTCATCTGGTAGTCTTGTGTCACTGGGCAGCTCGCGGCTGGGCTTCCCTTTGTAGTCCTTAATAGTTTAGAAGCCATACCAAGTAGTACGATTCAATCTTAGTCCTGTATTTACGCTTTGCCTGTTTGATGGTTCGTCAGAGTGCATAGCGGGATTTCTTATAAGCGTCCGGGTTAGAATCCCACTCCTTGAAAGTGGCATCTCTACTTTTTAACTCTGTGCGTATGTTCAAATCAAATCAAATCAAATGTATTTATATAGCCCTTCGTACATCAGCTGATATCTCAAAGTGCTGTACAGAAACCCAGCCTAAAACCCCAAACAGCAAGCAATGCAGGTGTAGAAGCACGGTGGCTAGGAAAAACTCCCTAGAAAGGCCAAAACCTAGGAAGAAACCTAGAGAGGAACCAGGCTATGAGGGGTGGCCAGTCCTCTTCTGGCTGTGCCGGGTGGAGATTATAACAGAACATGGCCAAGATGTTTAAATGTTCATAAATGACCAGCATGGTCAAATAATAATAATCACAGTAGTTGTCGAGGGTGCAGCAAGCCAGCACCTCAGGAGTAAATGTCAGTTGGCTTTTCATAGCCGATCATTAAGAGTATCTCTACCGCTCCTGCGGTCTCTAGAGAGTTGAAAACAGCAGGTCTGGGACAGGTAGCACGTCCGGTGAACAGGTCAGGGTTCCATAGCCGCAGGCAGAACAGTTGAAACTGGAGCAGCAGCACGGCCAGGTGGACTGGGGACAGCAAGGAGTCATCATGCCAGGTCATCCTGAGGCATGGTCCTAGGGCTCAGGTCTTCCGAGAGAGAGAAAGAAAGAGAGAAAAAGAGAATTAGAGAGAGCATACTTAAATTCACACAGGACACCGGATAAGACAGGAGAAGTACTCCAGATATAACAAACTGACCCTAGCCCCCCGACACATAAACTACTGCAGCATAAATACCGGAGGCTGAGACAGGAGGGGTCAGGAGACACTGTGGCCCCATCCGATGATACCCCCAGACAGGGCCAAACAGGAAGGATATAACCCCACCCACTTTGCCAAAGCACAGCCCCCACACCACTAGAGGGATACCTTCAACCACCAACTTACCATCCTGAGACAAGGCCGAGTATAGCCCACAAAGATTTCCGCCACGGCACAACCCAAGGGGGGGCGCCAACCCAGACAGGAAGATCACGTCAGTGACTCAACCCACTCAAGTGACGCACCCCTCCTAGGGACGGCATGTTACCTGTAATCCATGGCTTCTGGTTGGGGTATGTACGTACGGTTACTATGGGGACCACATCATCGACGCACTTATTGATGAAGCCGGTTAATGATGTGGTAAACTCCTCAATGCCATCGGATGAGTCCCGGAACATGTTCCAGTCTGTGCTAGCAAGACATGCCTGTATCTTAGCATCTGCGTCATCTGACCACTTCCGTATTAAGCTAGTCACACATGTAACAGGTTGGTAGAAATTAGGTAAAATGGATTCAAGTTTTCTCTGCATTAAACTCCCCGGCCACTAGGAGTGCCGCCTCTGGATGAGCATTTTCTTGTTTGTTTATGGCTTTATACAGCTCGTTGCCAGCATCGGTTTGTGGTGGTAAATAGACAGCTACGAAAAAATATAGATGAAAACTATCTTGGTAAATAGTGTGGTCTGCAGCTTATCATGAGATAATCTACCTCAGGCGAGCATAACCTTGAGACTTCCTTAATATTTGATTTTGCGCACCAGCTGTTATTGACAATAAGACTGTAAGACAGTAAGACTGCCACCCCTTGTCTTACTGGAGGCAGCTGTTCTATCTTGCTGATGCACGGAAAATCCATCCAGCTGTATGTTATCCATGTCATTGTTCTGCCACGACTCAGTGAAACATAAGATATTACAGTTTTTAATGTGCTGTTGGTAGGATAGTCTTGAATGAAGTTCATCCAGTTTATTCTCCAATGATTGCACAATGGCCAATAGGACGGATGGTATAGGCGGGTTTGCTCACTTGCCGACGAATTCTCACAAGGAACCCGGACCTGTGTCCCCTGTATCAACGTCTTCTCTTCATGCGAATGACAGGGATTTGGGCCTGGTCGGATATCTGGATTAAATCCTTCGCATCCGACTCGTTAAAGAAAAATATTTTTCCAGTTCGAGGTGAGTAATCGCTGTTCTGATATCTAGAAGCTCTTTCGGTAATAAGAGACGGTGGCAGAAACAGTATGTACAAAATAAGTTATAAACAATGTGAAAAAAAAACAAAATAGCAGAATTGGTTAGGAGCCCGTAAAACGGCAGCCATCTCCTCCGGCACCCATCTCCTCCGGTACCATTCTTATGCATTCTTAGCAGTTTCATGATGCTTGTATCTAAACCAAAGTAGATCACTTACCCTGTTCCGTGGCTCAATTTATACCATACTCTGGGTTTTTGGACAAGTTACATTTTCAAAACTGTAATGTTTACATGAATTCTGATTGTTTCCAGGGATACACATTATCCTGAAATATACACTACTGGTCCAACATTTTAGAACACCTACTCATTCAAGGGTTTTTCTTTATTTGTGCTATTTTTTACATTATAGAATAATAGTGAAGACATCAAAACTATGAAATAACACATATGGAATCATGTAGTAACCAAAAAAGTGTTAACCAAATCAAAATATATTTTATATTTGAGATTCTTCAAATAGCCACCTGTCACAATTTCTGCCGAAGTCGTTTCCTCTCCTTGTTTGGGCGGTGTTTGGCGGTCGACGCCACCGGTCTTCGAGCCATCATCGATCTATTTTTCATGTTCCATTTGTTTTGTCTGTTTGTCACACTCACCGGTTTCAATTCCCTAATTACATGTTGTATATGTTCCCTCTGTTTCCCCCATGTCCTTGTCGGGAATTGTTTTTTGTAAGTACGTGTGCTTTATGTTACTGGTGCGATACTGGTTTTGTTGCCCATGTGTTTTGTTATTTTTGTATGCCAGTAGTAATGTACATTAAACGGCTCCGGCTATTTACCAAGCTCTGCTCTCCTGCGTTTGACTTCCATGCCACCAGTTACGCACCCCTGACACCACCCTTTACCTTGAATACAGCTTTGCACACGCTTGGCATTCTCTCAACCAGCTTCATGAGGTAGTCACCTGGAGTGCATTTCAATTAACAGGTGTGCCCTGTTAAAAGTTAACTTGTGGAATTTCTTTCCTTCTTCTTAATGCATTTGAGCCAATCAGTTGTGTTGTGACAAGGTGGTGGTGGGGGGGGGTAACAGAAGATAGCACTATTTGGTAAAAGACCAAGTCCATATTATGGCAAGGACAGCTCAAATAAGCAAAGAGAAACGACAGTCCATCATTACTTTAAGACATGAAAGTCAGTAAATACGGAACATTTCAAGAACTTTTAAAGTTTCTTCAACTGCAGTCGCAAAAGCCATCAAGCGCTATGATGAAACTGGCTCTCATGAGGACCGCCACAGGAATGGAAGACACAAAGTTATCTCTGCTGCAAAGGATAAGTTCATTAGAGCCTCAGAAATTGCAGCCCAAATAAATGCATCACAGAGTTCAAGTAACAGACACATCTCAACATCCACTGTTCAGAGGAGACTGTGTGAATCAGGCCTTCGTGGTCGAATTGCTGCAAAGAAACCCCTACTAAAGGACACCAATAAGAGGAAGAGACTTGTTTGGGCCAAGAAACACGAGCAATGGACAATCGACCGGTGGAAATGTGTCCTTTGGTCTGGAGTCCAAATTAGATATTTTTGATTCCAACCACCCTGTCTTTGTGAGACGTGGTTTGGGTGAATGGATGATCTCCGCATGTGTATTTCCCACCATGAAGCATGGAGGAGGAGGTGTGATGGTGTGGGGGTGCTTTGCTGCTGACACTGTCTGTGATGTATTTAGAATTCAATGCACACTTAATCAGCATGTCTACCACAGCATTCTGCAGAGATACGCCATTCCATCTGGTTTGCACTTAGTGGGACTATCATTTGTTTTTCAACAGAACAATGACCCAACACACCTCCAGGCTGTGTAAGGGCTATTTTACCAAAAAGGGGAGGGATGGAGTGCTGCATCAGATGACCTGGTTTCCACAATCCCCCAACCTCAACCAAATTGAGATGGTTTGGGATTGTGATGGTCGGACCGCAGAGTGAAGGAAAAGCAGCCAACAAGTGCTCAGCATATGTGGGAACTCCTTCAAGCCTGTAGGAAAAGCATTCAAGGTGAAGCTGGTTGAGAGAATGCCAAGCGTGTGCAAAGCTGTCATCAAGGCAAAGGGTGGCTGTTTGAAGAAAATAATATTTTGGGTTACTACATGATTCCATATGTGTTAATTCATAGTTTTGATGTCTTCACTATTATTCCACAATGTAGAAAATAGTAAAAATAAAGAAAAACCCTTGAATGAGTAGGTGTTCTGTAGCGTATGTAGTTATATTTTTTTTATAAAGAATAGATATTTCCTGTGATGGAGTGCTGATGAATGTAAAACTGGCTCAACTGCAAGTGTTGGTTCAGGAGTTGTTTATTTTGTGTTGGGGGGCAGTGGGTCGAGGTTCTGTTCTGCTCACCTTTCCAAGATCCAGAGCCAGTGAAGGGAGGGAGGCATGCAGGCATAAAGCATAGGGTGACGTCAGGGGCTGGTTGGTCTGCTTTATGTACGAAGGGCAGCACTTCCAAAAGTTGGCCTGTGAGTATTGCGTAAATATTTAAATTGTCCAGGCCTGCTTATTGTACACTGCTCGGGGTCTAATAGAGGTATGTAGCTGTAGTGTACAGTCAGTAAAGCACAGTAAAACTACTCCAGGGATAAGCACCCTGTACAGACTGACTGGTCTTTGTTGTCAGGCAGGGCAGGCACGACTGTAGAGTTCAAACTAAGGTTCCTGTCTCTGGTCTCTACTTATTCCTGGATTTCTTAATTTCTTTCTCTTTCTGTTCTCTTCACAGGTCTGTTCTGTTCTCTCTCTGACTTAGCTGTACTGTAACTCAACCAGAGTCATTTGTGATGATTTGGTCACTTTCATTTGCCTCAAATAAAGGTTAAAGATGTAGACTTGTTGACTTCATAGTGATCTTTTGATGAAATTCCTGATACCAATACATTTGTTAGGACTGCCCACCTCTTAAGCAAAGCCAACCAGACAAAGCCTCTACAACCTATAACTTCACTGTGGAAATGTGAGAGCTAGGAGCTCTTCGTAAGGCAGATAGAACATGCAGCAAGTGAAACAAATGTTTATTTTACAAAGTTTTGATTTCCAGCACTTGATTTATAGTTTTAAACAAAAGGAAAAACCCATCAAGCCTTGCCTACACGCTTACATCTAAACATCAAAGGTTGTGATTGATGGAGGATTAATGATTGGTTCAGTACCCGCCCCATCAGTGGCTCTGAGCTTGGCGCTCCTACCTGCACACAAACAACATGATGGATAATATGTCACGCTTTGTTTAAAAATGACTGGGATGAATAAAGTTGGGACTGCAACACTATTTCCATAAACTAGTCTACTGTATTTTACCTAGCTAACAGAACAAAGAAACATTCTTTAGCAGACAGGCAAACTATGCAGCTCTTTGCTCCCGCTCTTAAATCTTTCATATCTCAAACATTCATGTATTTCATCCACACTAAACATTACTAACACATTGTGTATTTTCACTTAAAAGGCTACACGTGTGATAGTTTTCAATGAAAACTGCTTACAGTGTTACTTCCTTTAACTACATTACAGTAAAGAAAGAAGTTAGTATGCCAATGTCTATACCTAATATTGTACCAGCCTGTACTTTCCTTGTCTGGAAGGCATCATCATTGATAGCTGACTGCGTCTCAAGTGGCACCTTATTCTTTATATAGTGCACTACTTTTGGCCATAAAAATAATACACTATATAAGGAATAGGGTGTAATTTGGGATACAACCTCAGCGAATATGGGGGAAGATGTCCTCTTAAGGGAGGTGAGGAATCAATCCTCTAATGTCTCTGATCTGGTCTCAGATTATCCTTTAAGACTCCATCCCCTGGGGGAGGGATAATAGACTATGAAAATAGTAATTAAAAAGCATTTCAAAGAAATTAAAGCTTAATCACATCCTCATAGTGGATCTCAATTACAACATATCAGTGTCCAAAAAGAGGGAAAGCACCTTACTTTATTTTATTACTTTTTTTAAACTAAATGTTTTACTATAATCTTGAATTGTTATAGTCATCCTGGGAAATCATACTTAAATTTGTGAATCAACTCTCTTCCTGGAAAGGCCTGTTAGAACTGTGACTGACCTAGTGCCTTGGTGAACTGCTTCATAAGTGTGACGTAAACCTGTCACATTCAATAAACTCACATAAGCAATGGTGCTACTCCATTCTATGGTGCTTCTTATGACCCTGTAGCTTGGGAGATGGTGTCTAACTCACAGACATTGCATCCCACAGTTTTGTCAAGTTGTCTGGATGCCCTTTGGGTGGTGGACCATTCTTGATACACACAAGAAACTGTTGAGCGTGAAAAACCCAGTAGCTTTGCAGTTTTTGACACACTCAAACCAGTACGCCTGGCACCTACTACCATACCCAGTCCAAAGGCACTTAAATATTTTGTCTTGCCCATTCACCCTCTGTATGGCACACATACACAATCTATGTCTAAATTGTCTCAAGGCTTAAAAAACCTTATTTAACCTGTCTCTGCTTTTCCATGACTATTTTAGATTATTATATGATCGGTTTTATGAGGCTGCTACTGATATCTGTTAAACATAGCCACGTTGGGTTAAGACTGTCTCATCAACCATGTCAGCTTAAACAAAATAGTAGCCTAAATGTATATCAAATAAACAAAGGAATACCAGAAAATACATGCGTATAGCTGATAGAAACAGAATGATGTCAGAAGTTAATAAGCAACGGTTGTCTTCTTAGTATAGCCTACCAAGTCCACTGGTCTTTTGGTTGGAATTCTCAACAACAAGGAGTACCACCTGCTGGTAACAACTAGTAACTGCATTTGAACAAAGCATTAAATGTACAGATAATAACCACTACTGAATAGTATTTCAGATTTTATTCTATGAGACATTAAAAGGTTGTCAGAGATTTTCCAAATTTGACATTGATTGCAAAGCAGGGAAATTAGAGGCAGCATTAGTCAACATTGTGAAAATGTATACAACAGGGTAAGAAGCTGCAATACAAAAAAAAATGACGAATCGGTCCTCATAATCTTTCATTAAAACAGTCTGGAGCCATGACCTACTGGTGGAAATCCAATAGCCTCGTCCATACTGTATGTGCTGTAGCCAACTATTTTATTGTTTGATCAACTATGGGACAAGGCTATAGGCCCTGGTCAAAAGTAGTGAACTATATAGAGAATAGGGTGACATTTGAGACTCAGCCTAGGAGCTCCATGTTCTGTGTTCATCTGTTGAGGACCTTCCTGAGATGTTCCAGCTGTGCCTGGTTGATACTGCTCCCTCCACAGACAATCATGACTAGGGGTCCTGCTAGGGGAACAGGCAGCCGGCCCTCACCCTGCAGTCTCTGGATGACACCGGAGTACACAGCCGCTAACGCAGCCCCACAGGCCAGCTCCACCAGCACACGCTCCTCGTCTGAACACACACACGCATAGTGTTAGTCGTAGTTGTAACAGTAGCTATGTTTCTTTTAGGATATCACTATACATCAAATAAAGCAGAGTAATGTATGGAGATGTATTGAACATTTAAAACAATTCTAGAATGTGCCCTCTGACAACAGTGGTGTCTGGTATAACACTCACCCAGGAAGGTCTCCACTGCTTGCAAGGCCTGCTGGTCAGTGACCAGCTCTGATATGATGTTCATGTTGCCCTCCTTCATGTACTCAAAGGCCTGGCTGCACACCGTCTTCGAACCCAGACACTTGGCCTCACTGGCAATACAACCATCATGCCAGATCATTACAATGGAATAGAGTAGAAAAGATTTGAATATAACATAAAGCTAAATTAATATCTCAGTGTAATCTCTGTTCTCTTCTCACCTAGTGATGTCAGGGAGGGTGACTATCTTGCCAGCCTTTACTGCTGCGTTAAAACAGTCTGCTCCCTCAGTCTCCATGCAGATGATGGGCACACTGGCCCAGCCCACTTCCTTCATGCCCTCCACCACCCCACAGAGCAGCCCTCCTCCCCCCACAGATAAAACTACAGCCCCAGGCTTGGATGGAAGAGAGGCCTTGATCTCTCTCACAATACTGGCATGGCCTTGCCTGGGGGAGAATCAAATCAAATCATATTTAAAGTGTAATTTCCAAACAAATGTGTCACCATACACAAAACAGAATGGGGGGGAAAATGAGACAAACAAGAAAAGAGGTGGGAAAACTGTCCATTCAAAAGAAAAGGCAACAGCAACTCCTAATAGGAGAAGAACGGTGTTCATTTCACAGAATCTGAACCATTATTTGTGATCTAAGTCGGTCATTCAAGAAGTCATGCCCCTTACAGGCTCATTTAAGGTTGGTGTGACTGGAGTATCTTCTCACCAGAGCAGAGGATGGTCAAAGGGTGGGACATAGGTCAGGCCATCAGTCTGGGTCAGACGCAGGGCCTCATCATTGGCATCATCCCACACCTGAACAGGAAAAATGAGACAGACAAATTGCAAAAAACACCTGGGGGAACAGAGTAGCCTACAAAGTCCACAAGTAAATCAGTCTTCGGTTATAAGGCTGCCAAAAACTACAGGAGAGGTGGTCACTAATTGTCGGGATTACCTTGCCGACTACTCTGACCGTGGCTCCCTGGTCCTTCAGCTTCTCCCTAATCAGCTCAGGAGAGGATGAAGGCACAATGATAGTTGCTGGAATGTTTAGTTTGCGTGCCACATAGGCTGTGGCCATCCCAGCGTTGCCACCTGAACACAACATAAAGATATTGTCATAATGGGGAATGTTTGGATCACTTGGAAATATTATTATATAAATCGTCTACTACCTGAAGAACAAACAACTCCTTTGGACTCTGGTCCTGCAACCTAGAAATTAAAATAAAGTATAATGCCATTGATCAGATATGTGTATTTTTTTTTTTAAATTCAAACTGAGAAAGTGTGATTTATATATTAAAACGTTGCTCTGGTCTTATCATCATGAACTCAAGGAAGCATAACATAAAACATGTATCTGGTGAACACTAGGAGGTGTTCTCGCACAAGTGTTTGAACAGTACTAAACAAACCTGAAACAAACTCTTTATAATAATGGCGGATATTTTCCATGATGAGCAGAATTTCAAAGGTTTGTGCGCGTGAGGTTGTTTGTTTCCAGTATGTAGGCCGATCACTTGGGTAAACAAACAATAGGCTAATCTTTGAAATGTTACTAAATCTCTATTCTAAGTATGGTTGTCATTAGATGAAATGTAAATTGGATTTACGATCATTTTACTTCAACCCTTTGAACATGCCTACCTTTTGGCAAAGGTGTCCTATACCACGGATTTTGAATGAACCGGAGGGTTGGGAACTTTCCATTTTTAAATACACATTGGTCCCGGTCCGTTTTGACATGTCTATGCTCTCCAAAAACGGGCTATTTATGTGAAAGGCTTTTGGGTTTGCCATGAGGGCTCAGGATAACAACGTTGGAAGTATTCGATGTCCCCTTGAATGGTAGTGCGTAAATTGCGTATGTGCAAATCCAGGTTTTCTTTTCTCGCCAATGTGCCCAATCCACAGAGAGACGCAATGTACCGCTGTCAACTAAAATTGCAATTCCGTTGCGGATGACAAGACAGTAATAGGCAAGAAGTAGACTACTGTAGAACAATATTCCGTTTGTAGGCGGTGCAACTTTGTGACAAGATAGCTTGCTGCGGCAATCAGTACATGATTTATCCCTGACCTTTGCATAAACTGCCATATCTATCCGTTAATGTTTAGCTTTCAAAGGAGGTGGGATAGATCATAAATGAATCGGCACGATCCCTGTTATTAACTCTTGTTTGGTAGACTGTATGAAAACTGCAGCCAATGTAAGCAAGCATTGTGCATAGCATAGTGAGACGTTATTACTATAACAACATACAACATTCTATGTTACATTTTTTTTTTTACTCCCATTCAAGGGAAATAATTATTTATTGTGTACATTTAAATGTTTTGCAGCATATTGATTGGTGTTTGTTTTGTATGTCACATAACCCATCCATACAGCAGACTGTAATACACAACCAGTAAATCAAGCCAGCGTCGGTCAACAGGTAGGCTATACTCAGTGATGAAATTGTGTATCAATTTGCATGATGGGTATTAAATAGACAACAACCAACCTGAAACAAAAATAGCACAATGTACAAACTTCTGCCTAAATTTAACTCAATATGAATACAAACGCCAAAGAGAGATCCTAACTATAGACCTCCTGTTTGGGTGATAAAGCATTTATATACTGTAGGCCTATGAGTGTTTGATGAGCTTAGTTTCAATTCACACCCATAGTTAGCTTCATAGTTATTATATCTGTAGAAGAAAATACTGCACCTCTCACTTTCCTATCCCAGCACTACCTCTTCCCCTCATTCCTTCAGAACACATTTTGGTTCGCAAAAAATAAAACCAACATTGTATGACTGTTTTAAACATTCCACATCTCTTTCAGAAGCTTTAACCAGCCTTCAAAGTCGTTCAATAACACCTGCTGTCACATTTCGTCCTGTCCATTTCTCATCTCGTAAAAACATTATCTTATCTCTTGCTTTCTTTCCTCCACAGAAACCCTGAAGATTTGCCTTGCAGGGTAACTGTCCATCTTCATCTAACAGCACTTAGTTCAAACCCACATTCACTAACTCATGACTGCCTCTGTCCTCTGCTCCCTTCTCTGAGATTATCACATTCAAGTCCTTACTCGACTGACACACAGGAGAAAAACAGAGTGAGAGAGGGAAATGGGAAGCCCAGATCCAGAGTATTCTCTGAATGAGGGGTGGTGGCAGGGCGCTGGGAGTTGTTGAAAAAAATAAGTAAAAATGGTCCTTCATTGCTTCATGAACCATTGAGAAAAAGTCAGCTTAGTCAGGGAGAAAAGTGAAACCTTAAATGCAGACAGGGATCTACGGGTGGTGTATGCTGGCTCTTCTTACTATTTGGTAAGTGACCACCAATACCGAGCCTGTCTGTCTGTCCGTCTGTCTGTCTGTCCAGATATAGGCCACTCTGTCCATGCCCTGGCCCTTGTCCTTTGTTCTGGGGTGGCACAGACTGACACAGAGAGAGGGCACTGTCCAGGCGCTGCCACTGTCTGCAAGTCTAGTCAGCTCCAGCTCTGAGCCCAGTCCCAGCACAACAACGTGCACTATCTTCTCAGCAACGTGCATCGTCTTCTCTATGCCAGAGAACGTTGTCTAGGCTTGATCCTTGGATACAACTGTAAGAAGAAGAAGAAAACGTTATTGCTCATATTATTTTCAGATCAAGGAAATTCAGCTTATACAGGCATAGGATTTATCACCAACTATTTTGAGATGCCACTTCTGTCATTGGGTTAAAGCTCCTTATCAATTTCAACTAACATTTAATTACCATGTAATTTCAGACAAGAGTGGGGATATCTTATACATAGTATATAAGCATAAATACACCACATTAATCACAGAATTAGAGGATCTCTATGATATTAACATCCTTGTGATTCATATTAACATCCTGGTGATTCATATTAATATCCTGGTGATTCATATTAACATCTTGGGGATTCATATTAACATCCTGGTGATTCATATTAATATCCTGGTGATTCATATTAACATCTTGGGGATTCATATTAACATCCTGGTGATTCATATTAACATCCTGGGGATTCATATTAATATCCTGGGGATTCATATTAATATCCTGGGGATTCATATTAACATCCTGGTGATTTAGACCATAGTTGTATCCATCATGGTGGCTGGCCTTACCCCTAGCAGATTGCGTGGCACGTATCCCTCCTTGTCATGTAGTCTGGCCCACCACCATTCTGTCTCAGCGTCGTCCCTGCGGCTCAGAGTGGTAATGGCGTCTCCATCGTGGAAGGACAGCTCGTCTGAGCTCTGGGCCTCGTAGTCCCACAGCCCGTACACCGACCCTTTATTCATCACACCCAGCTTCTCCTGCACCCCTGGGGGTGGATAGAAGGGAAGAGGGTCACGTCACAGTTCACATGGAAACACTATTGAACCTTCCTAACACAAAACCACGGCCCTGTCTAGAAAACCCTGGCCAAACAATAACGTTGGAACTTCACCTAGCCTTCAGATAGGTTAGGTGGAGCTTTCACCATATTGCTTATACCTACCTATCCAATTTGACATATCCTAGCACGAGTTCCTGGTGTGTAGGGTGTAGGGGTTATGGGTTGTTTGTGTGCAGGAGCCATATGTCTCTCTTTATAACACCACTCACCGTAGAGGAACTGGGAACACTGTGTGTATCCGTCCTCCATCTCCTCACACTTATCAGCCGCTGTCTCCACGTCACTTATGGTGGTGGCAAAGATGGCCGCCCCTGACTCCACCAGCATCTTACAGAGATGTACACTGTTACAGGAGGCTGCACAGTGTAGTGGGGTCCTGGATATATGACGGACACAAAAGGAGAGACGTTCATGGAGACATGGTGTAGTCTTGACCATTTTAAATACAGGTGAGCAAAGCTAAGGTGAAAGAAATAAAAAAATATCAAGTGAAAGAGGAAGGTAAAGAGAAATGGTCACAGCAGGGTTTAAACAGTGTATGTCCTCACCATCCATCGCTGTCAGCAGCGTTGACGTTGACCCCAAAGTCGAGCAGGAACTTGACGATGTGGTGATGTCCAGCACATACAGCGTTGTGCAGGGGGGTGATGCCCTCGTCATTGGCTGTGCTGGGATTCTCAACCTGCATGGTGAAAGGGTCAATCAATCACATTTATTTAATTATTCAATTAAATAATCATGATAAAGACTTTTTTACATCAACAGTTGTCACAAAAGCCGTTAAAATGTTAAAAGAGCAGATGATTTAGATGTCAGTTTGAAATCCCTCACATGCTGACAGTCTATGGTACGTAAAATGAGAAGACAACACAGTTCATTTATCTTCTGGGATAATAGTTTAAATTGAAGAGCCTATGATTACCTCATAGATGATCCTTTGCACCAGGTCAAACTCTCCCTCCAGAGAGGCGTCCAGTAGCAGGGCCAGGGGGTTGAACTTGACCCGCAGCCCGTGGCCTGTCCGCTCTGACTCAGGCTTCTTCAGGTTAGTCCTCTTGATCTGCTGAGACAGAGAAAGGGGAGTTACTCTCCCCCCAATGTCATGACTAAGGCAGAGAGTGAAGTCTGCAACTCTGATGGCAACTCTAACACAAGTCAGAGTTACAGTCATTACTTTTTCAGGAGTTTTTGCTTACCGTGTGACCTGACCAGGGGAAACTCTGGACCCTATGAATTATGACTTACAAAAAGGAAGCATGCTGTTACATTGTGGACCTGTAGCGCCGCAGGCTTACCTTAGGCAGTGCCGGGGGTGTGACAGTCCGGGGAGAGGTGTCTTTCTGCTGGGGGGACGAGGCCTCAGGGATGGGCCTTGGAGTGGAGGTGGTGCTGGTGGTGGTAGGACCAGGCTGGTTGTTGTTGTTGTTGTCTTCCTGGCTGGGCTGGGGGGTGGGCAAGCAGGGAATGGTCTCACTGGGTGGGGGTGTCCTCTGCTTCTGATTTTCATTGGAGTCAGAGGAAGGGGACAGGCGATGGTCTGAATTGGGACCCTCTGCTGCAGTGACCACAAGGGAGGCTGTCTCCATCAGGTTCCCATTAGCAGTGTTGATGTTGTCCATGTCAGGACATCCCAGGACACCACCCATGAAGACAGGCTGGTAGAACGGAGTGTTGTTGCTGCCCTCCATGCCTCCGGCCAGGGTGTTGAAGCGCTGGTACAGGAGCTTCTGGATGTTGGGTCCGGTGGGGCCCTCTGGCTCTGTGATGGAGCTGCGTTTCTTCAGCGGGCGCGGCGCATTGGTCAACCGCCGGCGCAGGACCTCCAGGTCGGCATCGCTCTGGTAACGCAGCGGGGAGTGGGCCACGGGGGTCAGCTTGGTGGGGCTCAGGGGCCGCGGGATGTTCTCCACACTGGGAGGGGGTAGGAGTCTACCCTCTGTGGTGTCCCCTTCTCTGTCCACCATGTCCTCTCCACCACCCAGGCCTCCTCCTGGGGACAGTGCCCCGTGTTGGAAGGGCACAGGGGAGGGAGAGGTGCTGGAGGGAAGCACTGGTTTCCCATACACTACAAACAAAAGGAGATAAAGACATTATTATAGGACCATACCGATTGAGGCCCAACAGGAAAGTCAAGCGTTATCTCGATTCAAATGGTTTTGCACTTTTGGGACTATTACATTGGTCCTACTGTGCCAGACAAGCTCAATCAAGTGCAGATTCATTATTTGAAGGAAATCAAATACTATTAGAACCCAGGTCTGACTGACTCTTTACAAACAATCATGTTCATCTATTGAGGGGTTTACCTGCTTTGACAGCAGATCTGCCTCCTATTGGGTAGCTCTTGGCTGCAGGCTGCTGCAGGTACATGTGGTAGATGGAGGAGGAGTTCATGGTGGCTGGGCCCTTCCTGGGGGACTGAGGCCTGGAGGAGGACCTGTCTGGGACGTAGGGCCTCACAGCCACAGCCAGCGGGGGGTCAGGCCTCTCTCCCGGGCCCGGCTGGGGTGTGGGACTGGGGGGGACAGAGATACGCTGCTGGATCTGCTGGGAGGAGGAACCAGGAGGTGCAGGGGTTGGGGCTGAGCGCTGCCAGGCTAAGGTGGCAGGGGCAGACCTGGGCAGGGAGCTGGTAGAGCAGACTATAGACGGGTGGCCAGTAGGTGCAGGGTAAGTGCCGTAGATGGGTGGTGGTTTGGACACGGATCCTCCTGGTAGCTTACTGGAGTCAAGGCTCTGTGGAGGGAAACACAGTGAACCAGTTAGATAGACGTCCATATAGGACAGTAGGAAGGAGAGAGTCCAAGGAATGTGTGAAAGAGCAAAAAGTGAATGGCTGCGTCTCAATAGTCTAAAGTGGATTCTCGACTTGTGTCCTCTCCTTCGTCCTTGTTGATCTGAAAAAACAGGGTCTGTGAAAGAAAAATGGTGGAGAATGCCTACTAGGAATTTGCTTTTCATGGTTAGTTATAGAATAACAGTGCAGGTGAAGGAGAGGAGATGATGATAGGAAGCCACTTTAGACTATTGAGAGGTACTCAATGACCGTAGTAGTATTTATTTTTTAATTTTTTATTTTACCGTTATTTTACCATGGTAAGTTGACTGAGAACACGTTCTCATTTGCAGCAACGACCTGGGGAATAGTTACAGGGGAGAGGAGGGGGATGAATGAGCCAATTGTAAACTGGGGATTATTAGGTGACCATGATGGTTTGAGGGCCAGATTGGGAATTTAGCCAGGACACCGGGGTTAACACCCCTACTCCGTAGTAGTAGAAGGTGAAGTAGGGATCTCACCTGGTCTGGGCTGGTTTTCCTCCAATCTGAAGGTTGGCGTGAGGAGACACTTTTACTCAGGGTGGGCCACACTGCATCATTGGCTACAGGAGGGGTAGAGAAGAGAGGGATTGAGTGAGAAAGGCAAGAGGTAAAAGAGGGGGGGAAAGACAGCAGGACCGGTAGTCTGTGTATCAGTATAAAGGTTGGGGAAGATGGGCTGTGGTATTCTAGTTGTCTTGAGAAGTGATCGATAGAATGTTGACGTAGCCTAAATGAGCAACTGAAAGTAGAGTTACACACACACACACAACACTGTATTTGAAGAACTAGTACCTGAGACTAATACGTTTCCATTTCTAGATCATGTTGCTCTCTTTGCCTTGTGTCTCATACTAATCTCGGTTAACACAGAACTAAAGTCTTGCGTAGTTGGTCAGATGCTCGATTAAGTTCTGGGTCCATATGTGTTAAGAGAAGAGGATATGAACCGGAACGAAGAGAAGAGGATAGGAACCGGAACGAAGAGCTCCACCCTCTCTCTTTGCAAGTTAGAGTCCAAATGTTACCTCCTCTTCCAAAATTCGAAAAATGCTAACACCTGCGAAATCACAATTTGCCCACGATTTGCCCAAAGCACCGGGAACTAATGCTGCTTGTTATCTCGCGCATACCATTGTATCATGACAGATCTCCAGTACCGTTTATGTAGTCTGTCCACTAGAGATTAGTCTCATACAGACTGGTACAGTACAGGCACAGGAACAGGGTTACCTCCATACCTATATTGCAGGACAGACTGACCTGAGGGTCACAGTGTCAGTTCTAATAACAAGGAGTATGTGCTGTGTGTATTTTAGTCCTGTCCCCGTTTCTGATCCGGTTTAGATCAGGTTAAAGGGATTAGAGAATGTCTATCACTCCAAGAGGATCTCTCTCTCGCTCAGCTCTCCTGGAGACAGTCTGTCTGGAGGTAAACTATTCCCTGCATCCTGTCTGTCTGCCTGCCAGGCTTCCTATTAAACCTATTGCAGTGTCTGTGCCAGCTAAGCCACTGCTACTCTCCCTTTCAAACATTACAACTGCCCGGTCCTATTAAAGGTGAGCACTAGAGGCGCTACATCATCTAAGGCTGAGCCTGAGATGGCCTACTATTCCCTATATAGAGCAATAGTTTTGACCAGGGCCCACATAGAGCTCTGGTCAAGTAAAGTGGACAATATAGGGAATAGGGTGACATTTCTGACACAGAACAAGTACATCAAAGAGGACACATCATTCCTCTCTCTACATGAGTCCCGTTTGAATTGTACATTCATAGAGGTGGAGAACTATGCATCAGTAACCCCTTCTCTAACGTCATAGATCTTTTTTTGTCCATACAAATAAACCATGTAGCCTATCCATTTCCCCTTATTCAATAGAGGTCATTTAGACTGACCGTGGTATTTTTGGCTACAAATATTCACACAATAACATTCAATTCCAATATAAATAAATAGATTTTCTAGGCGGGAAAGGAATGGGACCTCATAGTAGGCCAACAGAAGATGAACACAATAGTTACATAATGATTCAACCTGTAGCTACATATTTTATGTAAGAATGGAAGGCAAGCCTGTGGCATTAGTTTAAGGTAGATGTTATAACTATATACATGCATGTACACTACCAGTCAAATGTTTTAGAACACCTACTCATTCAAGGGTATTTCTTTAATTTGACTATTTTCTACATTGTAAAATAATAGTGAAGACATCAAAACTATGAAATAACACATATGGAATCAGGTAGTAACCCAAAAAGTGTTAAACAAATCAAAATATATTTTATATTTGTAACGGCGGTCCTCCTCCTCTTCAACCGAAACGGAGGAGTAGTGAGGGAACCAAAATGCAGCGGAGTTTGAAGACATGATTTATTAACGAAAACACGAAAACTAAATACACTTGACTAAACAAAATAACAAACGGTGTAGACAGACCTGGACGACGGACTCACATAACACACGAACAGGGAAAATAGCCTACACATAAATTAACGATGAACGAACAAACCGAAACAGTCCCGTATGGTGCGACAAACACTGACACAGGAGACAACCACCCACAACGAACACTGTGAGACAACCTACCTAAATATGACTCTTAATTAGAGGAACGCCAAACACCTGCCTCTAATTAAGAGCCATACCAGGCAACCCATAAACCAACATAGAAACAGAAAACATAGAATGCCCACCCAAACTCACGTCCTGACCAACTAACACATACAACAAACTAACAGAAATAGGTCAGGAACGTGACAATATTTGAGATTCTTCAAATAGCCACCCTTTGCCTTGATGACAGCTTTGGACACACTTGGCATTCTCTCAACCAGCTTAATGAGGTAGTCACCTGGAATGCATTTCAATTAACAGGTGTGCCTTGTTAAAAGTATATTTGTGGAATTTCTTTCCTTCTTAATGCGTTTGAGCCAATCAATCGTGTTGTGACAAGGTAGGGAGGTATACAGAAAATAGCCCTATTTAATAAAATACCAGGTCCATATTATGGCAAGAACAGCTCAAATAATCAAAGAGAAAAAACTGTCCATCATGATTAAGACATGAAGGTCAGTCAATCTGGAACATTTCAAGAACTTTTAAAGTTTCTTCAACTGCAGTCACAAAAACCATCAAGAGCTATGATGAAACTGGTTCTCATGAGGACCGCCACAGGAATGGAAGACCCAGAGTTACCTCTGCTGCAGAGGATAAGTTCATTAGAGTTACCAGCCTCAGAAATTGCAGCCCAAATAAATGCTTCACAGAGTTCAAGTAACAGACACATCTCAACATCAACTGTTCAGAGGAGACTGTGTGAATCAGGCCTTCATGGTCGAATTGGTGCAAAGAAACTACTACTAAAGGACACCAATAATAAGAAGAGACTTGCTTGGGCCAATGGAAACTTGTCCTTTGGAGATTGGAGATTTTTAGTTCCAACCGCCGTGTCTTTGTGAGACACGGTGTGGGAGAAAGGATGATCTCCGCATGAGTATTTACAACCGTGAAGCATGGAGGAGGAGGTGTTATGGTGTGGGGGTGCTTTGCTGGTGACACTGTCTGTGATTTATTTAGAATTCAAGGCTCACTTAACCAGCATGGCTACCACAGCATTCTGCAGTGATACGCCATCCCATCTGGTTTGGGCTTAGTGAGATCATTTCTTTTTCAACAGGACAATGACCCAACACACCTACAGGCTGTGTAAGGGCTATTTTACCAAAAAGGGGAGTGATGGAGTGCTGCATCAGATGACCTGGCCTCCACAATCCCCCGACCTCAACCAAATTGAGATGGTTTGGGATGAGTCGGACTGCAGAGGGAAGGAAAAGCAACCAACAAGTGCTCAGCATATGTGGGAACTCCTTCAAGACTGTTGGAAAAGCATTCCAGTTGAAGCTGGTTGAGAAAATGCCAAGAGTGTGCAAAGCTGTCATCAAGGCAAAGGGTGGCTATTTGAATATAAAATATATTTTGATTTGTTTAACACTTTTTGGGTTACTACATGATTCCACATGTATTATTTCATAGTTTTGATGTCTTCACTATTATTCTACAATCTAGAAAATAGTAAAAATAAAGAAAAACCCTTGAATGAGTAGGTGTTCTAAAACGTTTGACCGGTAGTGTACATAACTATCAGAATTTATGTTTAAGCCCTGTTGTTTATATTGAGGCATGCTACTGAAGCCCCTCTCCTTCTGCTGCCCTGGTCCCTGGCTGCCGACTCACTGTTGGCACCGTGGGCCCCTGAGGGGGACCGGGGCCCCTCTCTCAGCTCCACGGGGTCCACTATGATGTCTAAATCTGAGACCTTCCATTGGCCGGAGGGCTTCCTCACACCGCACCCCTCCTCCTCTGCTGAGCCGAGACCACCACACACGCCATGGTCACAACAACAACAACAATAACAACGACAACAACAGCGGGAAAAAGACGATACGAGTAAGGGAAGGAGAAGAAGAGGTCCACAGACAGACATGAGAGAATAGAGGAAAGAAAGTTAGAGAAAGCTGAGCCAGATAACACAAAAATATGACGAGTTTAGATTTGAAATATCTGCTCAGAGGTGTTACGTGCTGCTACCACTCTGAACTAAAATCCTTTACCACCTCCTCCTTACCAATCTCATGACTGTCGAGATAAGATCAACCAAGGTGTCCAAAATAGACAGATATAGTCTGACAATCAGTAGTTTGAGAGTGATAAAGTAGGTAAAGCTGCAGAGTGTGGAGCAGGGACTGACCTGATTTAGAGCGGCCATGGTTGATGGGGCCAGTCCCAGGGACAGAGTGTGGTTTTAAGGGGTCTGGGGGCAGAGCGTAGCCTCCCTCCTGTCTGCCTGGGATGGGGACCTGGATATAGGGACACACAGCGGCCACGCGCCCTGAGCTGCTGAGGGTGGGCTGGGGGGAGGGAGGCCCATTTATCCTGTTAAGCTGTGGAGTGGAGAGAGAGAGACGGGAAATACAATGTCAGCTATACTTAAAATCACAATGATCTGCTGTAGATTACAGAGAATTTCAAAGAGACAGAGAGTGAAGCCAAGTACCTAAATACTGTATGTATAAACAGTGCCTAGTGAAATTATTAGCATTTTGTTGGCTTACATTTGCAAATTAAAAAACACATCAAAATGTGAAAACTGTGAGTACTTTCACTAGGCACTGTACAGTGCAGTATGTAGGCGTGCTATGCTACTGCATATGTGCTGGTGGTCTGAGTGTAAGAGTGAGTGGGAACAGAAAGGTATTGAGTATTGAGATAAATTGAGTATCTCTGTAAACACAAAGGTATTGAGATATATTGAGTATCATTGGGAAAAACAAAGCTATTGAGTATTGAGATCTCTAGGAACACAAAGGTATTGAGATAGATTGAGTATCTCTGGGAACAGAAAGGTATTGAGTATTGAGATAAATTGAGTATCTCTGGAAACACAAAGGTATTGAGATAGATTGAGTATCTCTGGGAACACAAAGGTATTGAGTATTGAGATCTCTAGGAACACAAAGGTATTGAGATAGATTGAGTATCTCTGGGAACACAAAGGTATTGAGTATTGAGATCTCTAGGAACACAAAGGTATTGAGATAGATTGAGTATCTCTGGGAACACAAAGGTATTGAGTATTGAGATAGATTGAGTATCTCTGGTAACACAAAGGTATTGAGATAGATTGAGTATCTCTGGTGAGAGTTCCTTCCTGGTCTTACAGGGTTGTTCTCTTTTTGACGTGCCTCAGCTTTTTTCTTATGCAGGCGCTCGCGGAGATCCCAGATGCGCTTGTCCATCATGGTCACCTCTGTGTTGCGCTTATTCAGCAGCTCCTTGTTCTGCTGCAGCCTGCCGCCCTGCTCCGCGTTCAGCTTGTTACGCACCTGACAGAGACACAGAGGGAACAGGGAACGGCATGGCTGTGAGTCACACCAGGGGTCAGATGGATGGGAAAGAAGGGTCATTCCTGTGTGTGGGCGTTGGTGGCATGGCAGAGTCACGCCAGTGGGCATCCTGTCCTGTCTCTGTTTAACCAGGCCCTGGCAGGATGAGGGATGAAGAGACAAAAGCTGCACATCTATTATACCCCTACGCAAATGTCCTTCAGAATGAAAATGTCAATCTGACTCTAATCTTCTCTCCTTCATCTGATCTGCAGCTGGATGATGTAACGTCCCACAAAAATATGAATCTGAAGTGTCATTTCTACATAAAAACACGTGTGACATTAAACTGATCTCTCAGCATGACTCTGTGTCATCATAATCTAGTGGTATTGTGATGAGATGTTTACTTCTGTACAGTACTTGCAGTACTACTGAAAATATAATTTTAAATGGCTGAAGCAAGCACACATTTTCTTCAGGAAATGTACCTGTAGCTCCTGGTAAAGTTTGCGTAGCTCCAGGGCGGCGGTGCCAGTGAGAGGTCCTCCTAGGGGCTGCAGGCCGTTGAGACGTCCCCTCCTCAGGTCCTCCAGCTGCTGGGTGAGCTGGTCCACCTTCACCACAGCTGACTGCAGCTCTGCCTGCTTCTCCTGGAACAGCCCACTCACATGCTGGATCTCAGCCGCTGCATGGGTAGAGGAGAGTGGACGCAACACACTAATATCAGTAACTATGTATTATGTGTGTGTATATGTGTGTGTTAGGGAGAAATCAAAACATATGCTTCAAGTCTGATGCTGTGTGAGAGAAGAGTGAGTATAGCGTATTGGAATGTTGTGGACTGGATGGACAACTCCTCTTTCTGTGGAGTATCATTCTCAGTGTGGGCAGGCAGGGTGCAGCCTTGGACGTTATACAGAACAAGACCCTGCTACAGTATGGCCATGGGGACTTTAAAACATTCAGAGAACTCCTGTCAGCACCCAGACACACCCAGTTCCAGACCACAACATAAGGGAGGGTCAGATTCCAGGCTCACTGACAGAACTAAAGAAAGAGATGACATCATGGACAGCTGAACGGAGCCCATATTCTACTTTCACCACGTTAACAGGGAAGTGTGTGTGTGTGCGCGCAAGCATGTGTGTATTGGAGCATTGCTTACACAGGTTGCCATTGATGAGCTTGCTGTAGTCCACCTGGCCCCTCATGGCGCGGATCTTCTTTAGTTTGGCCTCCTGATTCTCCACTCGCTCCTTCAACCTCTGCAGCTTCTCAGCCTCTGACGCTGTCTGGCCCTGTGTGTGGTCCTGCTGCTTCAGGTACCTCAGACGCTGCTCCTGAGAGGAGGGGAGGGGAGGGGAGAGTTGAAGGAGGGACAGATGGGAACAATGAGTTACAGATGTGGGGAGGTCAAATGTAGTGCAAGCATTCCTCCTCTTCATTCAGACACAGATAAAATTACACACACTGACGCAGACACACATATTCGAACACAAGCACATAAATGACTTTTGACTGCTTTTAGAAATAACTATCACACACACACTACACAGCCACACACCTCCGTTCTCACAGAAGAGAGCTGAAAGGAACAAAGGAAGAAAAGGAAGGCGATGGTAAAGGAAAAAGAGAGTGAAAAGAGAAAGAAAGTAATAAAAAGTATTGAGAAAAGAGGGAGCAAGAGACACACAGCAAATTTAAATCTAATTCAGCTAACTTAGTGGACGTAAACACCCAGATTTGCAGAGAAGAGAGAATACACAAACCATTTTTCTCTTATCAAAACAGTTAAAGGGCTTTGCTGACAACACATGTTTTCTCCAATACAAAAAATACCAGCCTTGCAAATGACATACATAGGTCATCTAAATAATGAAAACAAATCCATACATACCAGTAGTGGAGTGAGTGAATGAGTGAAAAACAAATCAGTATGTGAATGAGAGCGAATGAGAGAGTGAGTACAAGGGATTGCAAAGCTATGTGGTGCTGACTAAAGAATTTTCAGGTCTGCTCTAGAATGAGCAAACACAATGCAGGTTCTGACACAGAAAGAGAGAGCGAGAGAGAGAGAGAACTGGGCAGGGAGTGTTGACTAAACACAATCCACTGTTCAATAGAAGGACAAAATGAGAGCGGTAACCCATTCTATGCAAACACCCAAAATCACAGCTAATCACACACATTAATACACAGTGTTAACACAGTGAACGAATAAAACATTCCCATACTGACACGTGTATGTACGTAGCTTATAACGTCATAGAAGCTTCATTAAACCTCTAGTAGTCAAATGCATCACCAGTATTACCCTAATCATCAACACATAAAAAGGCATCATGGCTTCTTATAGGATAGACAACGTTGAAACATCCAGTGTTTCCTCAGCCCCATAATAAAACATAAACAGACATATTTACCTTCAGACTGAGAAACACCAGTTAAAACCTAATCCACAATCGGATCTAAACAGGAAATGTGATTATCAATAAAATACATGACAAGTTGTCCCCTGATGTCTCAGGTAAATGCTTTCCTGGTGCTAAATCTTAGTTTCCACTATGTTGCGTGTGGTAAAATAGGGTAAACTCTTTACTGTTAAACCCTCTCCATCCTCTCCTCTCCTTGAGACAGCCCAGCAGCTGGCTGCTCACCGCTGACCTCATTTCCTGCCGGACATCTATTCCCTTCCTGTTGTTGTCCCTGGCGATGCATGCTGCCACCTCACACAACGACCATACTGACCTTAGTAACCATCACCCTGTACCTAGCTAGTGACTGCACACATCATCACACACAAGATGATCTAGGAACTGCTTGATGTGTTTAAATGACCACAGAGACCACAACAAGCTGACCACAGCACATGTGACCAGATCAACAAACAGACCATGTGTGAACTATATCCCAACCAATCAAAAATCAAGCATAAGCAGAAGTACAATGGTACTCTTCCCCAACGCATCCCACCACAAATGCTGTTTGTGATGAGCAACCATCTCTATTAAGACATGGCAGGCAACACACACTCACTGCCTCTCTGACCTTTTAGCACTCATGTTTGCATGTTAATGTATCCTGCATGTAAACAGAAGCATCTGTTTTGCATCTTCATCCAAACCCTTTGACAGTGTGCAGGTATCTATTTTCCCTGATAGCATGTTAGGATGTCCCTCTGTCTGAGACCACAGTAAAACAGGCCTCCCTGTCCTGGCCTGTTCCTTAGAGCAGTGCTATTCAAAGTCGGGGTTGCCAAGCTATTTATTTTATTTTTTAGGAACCAGAAAATGTGGAGTACAGATTATTGTATGTGACAATATACAAACATTTTTGAGAATAATATTTTGAAAAATAAAATGTTATTGAGTAAATGTATTTATTGCACCGATTTTAAGATTGTGTCATTATATTTGGGGTAGGGTCACAATAAATGATTGTGGGAAAAATGGTGTACCCAGAAATTCTGGCTGAAAAAATGGGGTCCCTGCTGAAAAAGTTTGAATACCATCGCTATAGAGGAGATAGGGTGCCATATCAGATGGATCCCTGGTGACATTTGTAAACTGAGGATCTATGTATAGCTCTATATCATATAGATCTGCTCTCTGACCCACATGTTGACTGACTGGAGCCCACAGCAGAGAGAGGGAGGGACTGAAACCTGAGCCAATCCAGAACAACTGTCTGTGACCAAGCAGAATGATTTACACTCTGGACACACTCAAATGGCACCAGGTTGATGTTCAGTAGCCACCAAATGGAAGAAAAAGGGACTGAAGTAAGGGGGACTATCCGGAAGTGTTTTTCTGTGGTGTTCTGTAATGGACACAAACCAAGCTAAACCAACACAACCACTCAACATAACAGAAATGGCCAGACATCTCAGAGACTTAAGCTATAGACACCAGTGGGTTTTCTGAATGTGAGGTCAAGATGGTTCCTGATAAGGCCACCCGAGTGGAGCAGTGGTCTAAGGCACTGCAGTGCTTGAGACGTCACTACAGCCCCGGGTTCGATCCCGGTCACAGCCGGCCATGACCGGGAGACCCATGAGGCAGCGCACAATTGGCCCAGCGTCGTCCGGGTTAAGGGAGGGTTTGGCCAGCCGGGATGTCCTTGTCCCATCGCGCTCTAGCGACTCATTGTGGGGGGCCGGGCGCCTGAAAGCTGACTTCGGTTGCCAGTTGTAAGGTGTTTCCTCCGACACATTGGTGTGGCTGGCTTCCGGGATAAGCGATTAGTGTGTCAAGAATCAGTGCGACTTGTCAGGGCCGTGTTCCGGAGGACTCATGGCTCTTGACCTTCACCTGTACGGGAGGTGCAGCGATGGGACAAGACTGTAATTACCAATTGGAAATTACAAAATTGGGGAGAAAAAGGAGTAAAAGTTCAACAACAACAAAAAACATATATATACAGTACCAGTCAAAAGTTTGGACACACCTCTTTATTTTTACTATTTTCCACATTGTAGACTAAAAGTGAAGACATCAAAACTATGAAATAACACATATGGAATCATGTAGTAACCAAACACATTCTTGGCATTCTTCTCTCAACCAGCTTCAACTGGAATGCTTTTCCAACAGTCTTGAAGGAGTTCCCACATATGCTTAGCACTGGTTGGCTGCTTTTCCTTCACTCTGCGATCCAACTCATCCCAAGCCATCGCAATTGGGTTAAGGTCAGGTGACTGTGGAGGCCAGGTCATCTGATGCAGCACTCCATCACTCTCCTTTTTGGACAAATAGCCCTTACACAGCCTGGAGGTGTGTTGGGTCATTGTCCTGTTGAAAAACAAATTATAGTCCCACTAAGCGCAAACCAGATGGGATGGCGTATCGCTGCAGAATGCTGTGGTAACCATGCTGGTTAAGTGTGCCTTTGAATTCTAAATATATCACAGACACTGTCACCAGCAAAGCACCCCCACACCATCACACCTCTTCCTCCATGCTTAACGATGGGAACCACACATACGGAGATCATCCGGTCACCTACTCTGTGTCTCTCAAAGACACGGCGGTTGGAACCAAAAATCTCAAATTAGGACTCATCAGACCAAAGGACAGATTTCCACCAGTCCAATGTCCATTGCTAGTGTTTCTTGGCCCAAGCAAGTCTCTTCTTATTATTGGTGTCCTTTAGTAGTGGTTTCTTTGCAGCAAATCGACCATGAAGGCTTGATTCCCGCGGTCTCCTCTGAACAATTGATGTTGAGATGTGTCTGTTACTAGAACTCTGTGAAGCATTTATTTGGGCTGCAATCTGAGGCTGGTAACTCTGATGAACTTATCCTCTGCTGCAGAGGTAACTCTGGGTCTTCCTTTGCTGTGGCAGTCCTCATGAGAGCCAGTTTCATCATAGCGCTTGATGGTTTTCCGGATTGACTGGCCATCTTAAAGTAATGATGGCCTGTCATTTCTCTTTGCTTATTTGAGCTGTTCTTGGCATAATATGGACTTGGTCTTTTACCAAATAGGGCTATCTTCTGTATACCACCCCTACCTTGTCACAACTGATTGTCTCAAACTCATTAAGAAGGAAAGAAATTCCACAAATTAACTTTCAACAAGGCACACCTGTTAATTGAAATGCATTCCAGGTGACTACCTCACGAAGCTGGTTGAGAGCTGGTTGACGTCAAGGCAAAGGGTGGCTACTTTGAAGAATCTCAAATATAAAATGACTACATATGTGATTAGACATGTGTTATTTCATAGTTTGATGTCTTCACTATTATTCTACAATGTAGAAAAAAATATATATATATAGAAAACCCTTGAATGAGTAGGTGTATCCAAACTTTTGACTGGTACTGTATATTATGTTTATTGTTTATATATAAATATATATATATATATTATTGACTATGTGATCAGCAGTGTCTGTGTCCTAGTACCTTGGCAACCAGCATCTGCTGTTGGGCCTCGATCTGTTGCTGTTGACGTGTGGCCATCTCCTGCAGCTCCGACAGAGACAGCTCCACGCTAGGGTTCCCCACCTACACACACATGCACGCACGCGCAAACACACACACACACACACACGTCAGACAAACCGGGAGAAAGAACAAGCTCAAAATGTGGGCCCTCTCAAACAACAAACAAAGCACATCTTCACACACACACATTGACATGAAAACACTGACTGCATCAGATGATAAAACATTATGCTACAGAGTTACAGAGACTAGTGTAGGCAGCAGTAGACCTAGATATAACAACATCAAACATGGAGACAACAGGTCTCATCTCACTGTCTTATGTAAGAATATTCTCCATAACATCAAAAACACATAACTCTCCTCTCTGATGTGAAGTTACATTAGCTTTGTGATATACAAAATGAATATCAAACAGAATATCATACAAATTTGAATATCAAACATTATGCTCATGATATTAAAAGGTTTGATGCTGACCCGTGATGCTGTGTGCAGGATGTGTGCAACACACAGCTGTCAAAAACAATATATATATTTTGTTTAAATGCATTTCTCAGTGCACACACACTGCAGTCACATGGCGCTCACACACACACACCAGCAAACATCACTGGACCACTAGGAAATGCCTGGAATGCCTAAACAGGAAGCTTGTAGTCCTGCCATGTCCTGCAATTGTGTATAGTTTTGTGTATAGTCATTGATTAACAAACACAATGCTGTCTCTATTTATCTATATATATATTTCTCTCTCTCACACACACTTTTTATAAAACACACACATTAAGTCCTGCTTTCACACTCAACTCATAATCTCCCTCAGGTGCTTGATCTCTAGTCTATCCTTTTGAGGTGAAGAGTTTATGGTTTTGTATCTTGAGAAAAGGGCTAATGAACAGGAAGACTACAAAGCACAGCTTAGTGAGGTCACTGGACCACTCCAATCCATTCCCATTACGGCTAAAGTTGAAACGATGATGTTAAAAGGGAACTACATTACAGCAACCTTGAACAGGCCTCTGGTGCTTTAGCTTGTGGTGCCAAGGCAGCATCTGTGAGCTAGTGAAAACAGGAAAGCTTGCTGTTCGCCTTTGGACAATAGAAGAGGGAAATAGGGTCATTCCTGTGTGTGTGTGTGTGTGTGTGTGTGTGTGTGTGTGTGTGTGTGTGTGTGTGTGTGTGTGTGTGTGTGTGTGTGTGTGGTGGAACAATAAGAGGTGCCTCTGAGTGGTCGATTCATTCATGCCTCAGTCAATGGACATGTCAAGTGTCGCCTGTCACGTCAAGATTTCCTGGAATACATGACTTCCTCCCCCCCGAGGGGCTTAAATATGCAACATTTCAAGTCACCAGTAACAATTCAACAGTGGAACATTGGGTCATCCATTGCCAGAAGGATAGAATGAGTACTACACTGAACATTTTGGACCAGTGGAATCCATTGATTAGGCCTATGGGCAGAATTGCCCTCATTCTAGAGAGGCACCAAATGATGTCAAATGAGGTTTTAAAATACCACTGAAGCAGGCTTGTTTGCATTTCAACAGAGCTGTAGAGAAGCTTCATACAACATAGCTACAAACAGATGTTGAACTTTGATAACTGTACTGCTGTCTGTCTTAACTAGTCTGTCATTGTAAGTTCAAAAACAGCAGGAGAGAAGGGGTCAGTCAGGGTCTAATGCAAGTTAAGGGAAATGGACAAAAAACTGTAACAGTGCATTTCCTTCACATCAAACATTGACATAACTGCTGATATTAGGAAACAGCGTCCCTGTGCAGGATCAGAATTCTGACTCAGCCCTCATACCATACGCAGGACCATGCCAGAGTACTGTACCTGCAATATTTTATCCATAAAAGACAAATAAAATGTTAAACAACCGGTGTAGACTGACAGTGAAATGCTTACTTACGAGCCCTTCCCAACAATACAGAGAGAAAGAAAATAGAGATATAATAGAAAAGTAAAACACGCAATAAAAGTAATAATAGATACACAATGAGTAATGGTAACTTGGCTAAAAACGGGGCACCAGTACGGAGTCGATGTGCAGGCGTAAGAAGTAATTGAGGTAGATATGTACTAGTGGAGGCTCCTCAGAGGAGGAAGGGGAGGACCATCCTCCTTAGTGTGTCACGCCCTGGCCTTTGTTATCTTTGTTTTCTGTAATAGTTTGGTTAGGTCAGGGTGTGACAGGGGGGAAGTTTGTGTGTTTCTGTCTTGTCTTGGGTGGTTGTATGGTATAGGGGGTTTAGGTAGAGTAGATGGGTTTGTGTTTGAGTGTAGGTGTCTAGGTATGTCTATGGTTGCCTGAATGGTTCTCAATCAGAGACAGCTGTCATTCATTGTCTCTGATTAGGAGCCATATTTAAGGCAGCCATAGGCAGTAGGCTTTTGTGGGTAGTTGTCTATGTTCTATGTTGCATGTGTGCACTTAGTCTATTATAGCTTCACGTTTGTTGTTTTGTTTTCGTTCTTTTGTCTTCCAATAAAAGAAGATGTATTTTTCACACGCTGCGCCTTGGTCCATTCATTCGTCTCAAGATGTTTGTGACATAGTGATTTTTCTTTTTTTAAGTGAAACATTTTTAAAAAGTTAGCATTTTTAGATAAAACTATACTAAATATATTCACATCACCAAATAATTGATTAAAACACACTGTTTTGCAATGAAGGTCTACAGTAGCCTCAACAGCACTCTGTAGGGTAGCACCATGATGTAGCCGGAGGACAGCTAGTTTCTGTACTCGTCTGGGTACATTGACTTCAATAGAAAACCTAGGAGGCTCTCACCCCCTTCCATAGTGTAACGTCCTGACCAGAGTTCGTATGTGTTTTGCTTGTTTAGTGTTGGTCAGGACGTGAGCTGGGTGGGAATTCTATGTTGTGTGTCTAGTTTGTCTGTTTCTATGTTGGGTTAAATGTGTTGCCTGATATGGTTCTCAATTAGAGGCAGGTGTTTGACGTTTCCTCTGATTGAGAACCATATTAAGGTAGGCTGTTCTCACTGTTTGTTTGTGGGTGATTGTTCCTGTGTCAGTGTTGGTGCTACACGGGACTGTGACGGTTAGTGTGTTTTGTCAGTTTGTATTAGTGTCTTGTTTTGTTTGATTAAATTCATTATGTCTAATTACCACGCTGCACGTTGGTCCTCTGATCCTTCTCGCCTCTCCTTGTCCGAGGAAGAGCTAGACTGCCGTTACACATAGACTTACACTGTAATTATGAAAACTTCCGGAGGATGTCCTCTAACTGATCAGAGCTCTTGCAGCATGAACTGACATGTTGTCCACCCAATCATAGAATCAGAGAATGAATCTAGTACTAAAAGCATAAGCTACAGCTAGCTAGCAATGCATAAAATATGTTGCGTAGTTGACTCAAAGAGAGAGAAAAGCACTAGTTAAACAGTTTTGAACAAATTAGGAGAGGCAAGAGAGAGTGAGGGAGATGTTGTTGTATTTCACTTTCACTTATTTAGCTAGCGAATGCAGCTAGCTAGTTTAGGCTATTCAAACACCCGGTTCAAACAGAGAGGGACGCTATGTTAGCTAGCTGGCTATGGCTGTTCAACACTGGAATTCTTCCAAGTCAAGCTAAGCTTTAGTTTTTATTAATTTCTTGCCACAGGGCCTGCCGGTGTAACTGCTTGCTGCTGACTGTACACTGTTCTAGTAGCTATGTTGACTATGACATATAATAATAATATTGTGACAACGATGTAGGCTGTGTGTAGCGCTTAGCAATTATGATATCAAGGTTTGACCCGGATAGGTTTTTTCGCCTGGTCACAAAAAGCTGATGTATTGTGCACTGAAGTCCACAAGTGAAGGACAAATGTGAGAGGAGAGCGCGTAGATGCGAGAAGGAATACAAAGTTCAAATTGACCATGTTTTTTTTATGTGGCTGCTATGAAAGTGAACTGTGTCTGTGTGTGATCAGGGGTGCATTCATTCTGCCGATTCTGTTGAAAAACGTTTCTTAAACGGAAGCAAACAGAACAAAACGGGGATAAATATTCCTAAATTTGTCCAACAGAAACTCTCGTTTGCAACTGTTGGACTAATGATTACACTGTAGATCAGATAAATGCAGGCAAGAGTGTGCATGGCAGAATTGAATATGTCAATGTCTGTCACCTTGATTACTCAAATTTCTTTCGACCTGTGCACCTACACTACCGGTCAAAAGTTTTAGAACACCTACTCATTCAAGGGTCTTTCTTTATTTTCACTATTTTCTACATTATAGAATAATAGTGAAGACATAAAAACTATTAAGTAACACATATGGAATCATGTAGTAATCAAAAAAGTGTTAAAGAAATCTAAATATATTTTATATTTGAGATTCTTAAGTCCACACTTTGCCTTGATGACAGCTTTGCACACTCTCATGAGAGCCAGTTTCATCACAGCGCTTGATGGTTTTTGCGACTGCACTTTCAAAGTTCTTGAAATTATCCGGATTGGCTGACCATGTTTTAAAGTAAAGTAGTTTTTGCTTATTTGAGCTGTTCTTGCCATAATATGGACTTGGTCTTTTACCAAATAGGGCTATCTTCTGTATACCACCCCTAACTTGTCACAACACAACTGATTGGCTCAAACGCATTAAGAAGGAAAGAAATTCCACAAATTAATTTTGAACAAGGTACACCTGTTACTTGAAATGCATTCCTGGTGACTACCTCATGAAGCTGGTTGAGAGAATGCCAAGCGTGTGCAAAGCTGTCATCAAAGCAAACAAATATAAAATACATTTTGTTTAACACTTTCTTGCTTACTACATGATTCCAAATGTGTTATTTCATAGTTTTGATGTCTTCATTATTATTCTACAATGTAGAAAATAGTAAAAAATAAAGAAAAACCCCTGAATGAGTAGGTGTGTCCAAACTTTTGATAGGTACTGTACATAAACTCAGCAAAAAAAGAAACGTCCCTTTTTCAGAAACCTGTCTTTCAAGGATAACTCGTAAAAATCCAAATAACTTCACAGATCTTCATTGTAAATGGTTAAAACACTGTTTCCTATGCTTGTTCAAGGAACCATAAACAATTAATGAACATGCACCTGTGGAACGGTCGATAAGACACTAACAGCTTACAGACGGTAGGCAATTAAGGTCACAGTTATGAAAACTTAGGACACTAGAGGCCTTTCTACTGACTCTGAAAAACAGCAAAAGAAAGATGCCCAGGGTCCCTGCTCATCTGTGTGAATGTGCCTTAGGCATGCTGCAAGGAGGCATGAGGACTGCAGATGTGGCCAAGGCAATAAATTGCAACGTCTGTATTGTGAGACGCCTAAGACAGCACTACAGGGAGACAGGACGGACAGCTGATCGTCCTCGCAATGGCAGACCACATGTAACAGCACCTGCACAGGATTGGTACATCCAAACATCGCACCTGCGGGACAGGTACAGGATGGCAACAGCAACTGCCCTAGTTACACCAGGAACGCACAATCCCTCCATCAGTGCTCAGACTGTCCTCAATAGGCTGAGAGAGGCTGGACTGATGACTTGTAGGCCTGTTGTAAGGCAGATCCTCACCAGACATCACCGGCAACAACGTCGCCTATGGGCACAAACCCACCGTCGCTTGACCAGACTGGACTGACAAAAAGTGCTCTTCACTAACGAGTCGCAGTTTTGTCTGACCAGGGGTGATGGTCTGATTCGCGTTTATCATCGAAGGAATGAGCATTACATCAAGGCCTGTACTCTGGAGCGGGATCAATTTGGAGGTGGAGGGTCCGTCATGGTCTGGGGCGGTGTGTCACAGCATCATCGCACTGAACTTGTTGTCATTGCAGGCAATCTCAACGCTGTGCATTACAGGGAAGACATCCTCCTCCCTCATGTGGTTTCCTTCCTGCAGGCTCATCCTGACATGACCCTCCAGCATGACAATGCCACCAGCCATACTGCTCGTTCTGTGCGTGATTTCCTGCAAGACAGGAATGTCAGTGTTCTGCCATGGCCAACGAAGAGCCCAGATCTCAATCCCATTGAGCATGTATGGGACTTGTTGGATTGGAGGGTGAGGGCTAGGGCCATTCCCCCAAGAAATGTCCGGGAACGTGCAGGTGCCTTGGTGGAAGAGTGAGGTAACATCTCACAGCAAGAACTGGCAAATCTGGTGCAGTCCATGAGGAGGAGATGCACTGCAGTACTTAATGCAGCTGGTGGCCACACCAGATACTGACTGTTACTTTTGATTTTGACCCCCCCTTTGTTTAGGGACACATTATTCCATTTCTGTTAGTCACATGTCTATGGAACTTGTTCACTTTATGTCTCAGTTGTTGAATCTTGTTATGTTCATACAAATATTTACACATGTTAAGTTTGCTGAAAATAAATGCAGTTGACAGTGAGAGGATGTTTCTGTTGGTTCCAGAGCATCGGTACCGCTAGCCGTGTGGTAGCAGAGAAAACAGTCTATGACTTGGGTAGCTAGAGTCTTTGACCATTTTTATGGCCTTCCTCTGACAGCCCCTTGTATAGAGGTCCTGGATACCAGGGAGTTAGCCACAGTGATGTACTTGGCCGTACGCACTACCCTCTGTAGCGCCTTGCTGTCGAATGCCAAGCAGTCGCCATACCAAGCGGTGATACAGCCAGTCAAGATGTTCTCAATGGTGCAGCAGTATAACTTTTTAAGATTCTGAGGGCCCATGCCAAATCTTTTCAGCCCCCTGAAGGGGAAGAGGTGTTGTCGTGCCCCCTTCACGACTGTGTTGGTTGTGTGCTCCACTACAGCCCCGTCGATGTGAATGGGGGCGTGCTTGGCCCTATATTTCCTGTAGTCCACAATCAGCTCATTTGTCTTGCTGACATTGAGGGAGAGGTTGTTGTCCTGGCAACACACTGCCAGGTCTCTGACCTCCTCCCTATAGGCTGTCTCATCGTCATCATAGGTATGACTATAGCACTAGCTTAAATCATATGTCGTTTTAATCACACCCCACATGAATGGGGATCCTAAAGAAAAAGATGTAGGCTGTAGAACATGTCTTACATATTTCAATTACGCACACTAACGGGCAGCTATTTTTTAAATCAGTGCCATTTGACAATAATTAATTTAATTATGCAATTATGACATATTGCATGATCAGTAAAATCCAGAAAAATGCTGATATTCAAACATGTAATAGCCTAATCATCAGGGATTTGGGCATATCTTTATTCTTGCCTAGTTAAATAAAGATTAAATAAAATTAAATAAATTATATTATTAGCTTTTTATGCATGCCTTATGTTACCATTCCTAGCCTTTATAGCCTATTTGGCATACAATGAAATGCTATACAAACCAATAAAAACACATGAAAACATATAGGCAGACAATATGTGACCTGCCCGGAGAAACTTTACACCATGACAAAACATCACAGAGATCTCATTTAAATTGGTTTTATTACCTGGTGGGCGTCCCAGGTAATTCTGCAAGATCGCACCTTAATTTTGCTGCATTGTCCTTCAACTGTAAATTCCTGTACAGCCTCAACATGTTTCCACTCCATTTTTTTCAATCAAATCGTTCCTCTACTCATCCAGCCAACGTAGCCCCGGTCACCGAGCCAATGAATGACAATGCACCGATTCCTATCGCAACTTTCGCACTTGTCCGATGCGGTGATTTACGAGTCTCTTCCTATGGCTCAAGGAGCACGGTTATTCCCCTCGTGTCACGTTAGAACATGTAAACCAGCGTGCGCATTCCGTAAACAGGGAGGGCAAATCAAGTCCGTGACTCAGTCGGGATGAGATGGACCGGTATAGTTGTCACATCCATTTAGCCTGGCGAGTAACGGGTCACACTATATGTTCCTACAACAAACACCCCTAGCTACCTTTAAAAAAATGTACGTTGGTTATAAGAACATCTCAAACATGTTTCAAAAGCGCCCATTCTTCGTCGCTGACGTGACTTTGTGACTGCGTAAGTTTTTCTCCCCTGTGAGGGATTTGTCCAATTTTGACGTGCCAGCAGTTCTTTTCACTCTCCCTCTCTCGCTCCTCCTCTCATCTCTATGCTGCTGGAGCCGGACTGCAGCACGAGAACATCCCCTCCCTTTCCCATGCTCCTGCTGCCATAAAGTCTCTGCGCCACAGCTGTCTCCCGGACAGGTGCTGGGACACTCCTGATAATGCACTTAATGGAAATTTAGGGGAAACAAAACCTTGTATTAATCTCGTGCCAATCATTCCAGCGCTTTCATGCATCATATTCTAAAATTGCTGTGATCTCAGAAATACAGATTACACTTCTTGCATAATAAATGTCATTCTCAATAGAACCTCAGAGTCAGTCTCAAACATAAATGGTATGTACAGTTGCTGCTTGCGCCACACACAAATCCCAATTCTAAGGACCTAATCATTATGACACCTAAACTGTCTTCAGTTTTGATTCCCCCACCCCCCCAACAAATGTACAATGGAAAAATAGCAGATAATAATCTTCATCAACTAACCCTTGACCTGTTTTGACATAATCAAAGTTATTCCCTAACCCAGCTGTTATTTCTATAATTACACACACTTGTGCAAACAACAGTGTCAGTGTCATGTCAGCCATAAGGGTCCATCCAACCACTGCTGCCTGAGCCCTGCTCTGTTGTAGCCACAGCTCACTCCCTTACAGTAGCAGGAGCATGTGAGGGTGGAGGCAGCACACTTCATGTCTAGGAGACAGGGAGGAAGGAAATGAACATACAGAGAGATGTAGAGAGGGAGGATAAAGAAGAGGAGGAAAAGACACTGACAGACAATGAGATCAGCACAATGTGCTGGCGTAGGCAACTTCTGTTTCTCCCAAAGTTGCCTCTGTCTCCACACTGAACTTTCAACTTTCAGTCTGGTCGAGTTGTAACGCTCTAGACTCTGGACCACATATGCCCATCCACAGGGTTCAGGTCTCGGCTTAGCCCTTCCTACCAGTCATTCATCCTTCATTGTCTCCCCCCTAACATCTGCCTATACTGTCTGAAAACCCATAAAAAGATCAAAGGACGTTCAAATCTCCAATCTCCTTAAAAAAAAAAAGGATCGCTTGGATTGAGTTGGCCTACATATAACTGATAAGACACACACTTTCCTGACAGTGAACTACTCCACCCTGTGAAGACAATGACGCACAGAGAGATATGAGGTTGCTAAGAATCAACATAGTACAGTAGACTATACAGTCCATTTTTTTTTAAATAAACCACTGACAGCCAAACACGACAAGCCCATGGGTTGCAGCTTGAGTGCCCCTTGATCAGAAAGAGACACCATGCTACATGTTATCAATTAACCGTAGTCCTGAGTGTCTCAGTTGCTAGATCATAGTGCTGCAATGTCAGGATTCCAGTTGTGACCACCCATACAAAAATGTTGCTTTGGATAAAAGTGTCTGCGAAATGGCATATTATTTATACACTATATATTCAAAAGTATGTGGACACCCTCTCAAAAGAGTGGATTCGGCTATTTCAGCCACACCCATTGCTGACAGGTATATAAAATCCAGCAGACACCCATGCAATCTCCATAGACAAACATTGGCAGTAGAATGGCTTTAATGATTGACTTTCAACGTGGAATCGTCATAGGATACCACCTTTCCAACAAGTCAGTTCGTCAAATTTCTGCCCTGCTAGAGCTGCCCCGGTCAACTGTACGTGCTGTTATTGTGAAGTGGAAACGTCTAGGAGCAACAACAGCTCAGCCCCGAAGTGGTAGGCCACACAAGCTCACAGAACAGGACCGCCGAGTGCTGATGCACGTAGCACGTAAAAATCGTCTGTCCTCAGTTGGAACTACTCACTACTGAGTTCCAAACTGCCTATGGAAGCAACGTCAGAATAGGAACTGTACGTCGGGAGCTTCATGAAGTTGGTTTCCAAGGCCGAGCAGCCACACACAAACCTAAGATCACCATGCGCAATGCCAAGCGTCGGCTGGAGTGGTGTAAAGCTTGCCGGCATTGGACTCTGGAGGAGTGGAAAAGCGTTCTCTGGAGTGATGTATCACACTTCACCATCTGGCAGTCTGACGAATCTGGGTTTGGCGGATGCCAGGAGAACGCTACCTGCCCCAATGCATAGTGCCAACTGTAAGCTGTAAAGTTTGGTGGAGGAGGAATAATGGTCCGGGGATGTTTTTCATGGTGTGGGCTAGGCCCCTTAGTTCCAGTGAAGGGAAATCTAAACGCTACAGCATACAACGACATTCTAGACGATTCTGTGCTTCCAACTTTGTGGCAACAGTTTGGAGAAGGCCCTTTCTTGTTTCAGCATGATAATGCCCCGTGCACAAAGCGAGGTCCAAACAGAAAATGTTTGTCGAGATCAGTGTGGAAGAACTTGCCTGGCCTGCACAGAGCCCTGACCTCAAACCCATCGAACACCTTTGGGATGAATTGGAACGCCGACTGAGAGCCAGGCCTTATTACCCAACATCAGTGCCCGACCTCACTAATGCTCTTGTGTCTGAATGGAAGCAAGCCCCCACAGCAATATTCCAACATCTAGTGGAAAGCCTTCCCAGAAGAGAGGAAGCTGTTATAGCAGCAAAGGGGGGACCAACTCCATATTAATGCCTATGATTTTGGAATGAGATGTTCGATGAGCAGGTGTGCAGATACTTTTGGTTATGTAGTGTATTTACAGTAACCCCACCCCAGTAACTGTAACCTCAGCACACACACACACACACACACACACACACACACACACACGTGAGAATCAGCCCCCCAAAATTATCTTAAAACAGTTATTTCATGAGATTGTTGTAATCCATCAGGACTGACTGACTAAGAGAACCAGTCCTGAATAAAAGCACTCACAACTAAAGGTAGATGCACTGTCGCTAAACGTGTTAAGTTACTAAGCTAAATTATATACAAGGTTATCTGCCTCTTTTAATACATTCATGGTGGAATCTGAACTTGAAGATGTGCGCATGTAACTCAAATCAAATTCAACTTTATTTGTCACATTCACCGAATAGAACAAGTGTAGACCTTACCGTGAAATGCTTACTTACAAGACCTTAACCAACTGGCTGTCAATGAAGGACATAAGCGAACGTTTGAGTGACAGATGAGTATCTCAGATCATAAACTGTGAAATGAAATGCAATTGCTTTTGAGCACTGCCTGGGGACAGCATCTAGGGGAAATTGTTGATATGTGACACAAAAATAATAGCCAAAGAAAGCAGTCAGGATTCCAGTCTGGGTCAGAGATGCCAGACCGTAGTAAGTTGAGCTTTATCTCCTGTTTTCACATGGACAAACTCTGAGGGAACTGTAATCATGCCTGTCACTAAGCCTTCTTCTAATCCTCTGTACTCTACAAACAAAAACACACACACACACACACACTTACTTGAGCACACTAACACACACACCCACAGTCGCACAATCGAGCATACACACACACACACTCAAGCACACACACACATAAAACAAACACAGCAATGCACTCTCTGCCTCTCTCTCACAGTTAAAGACCCACTAAGAATATCTCTTAAAGAGAGTGACCGAGGAAGTCCTTGGCATTACAGTAAAAACTTTTTTTTTGGCCCTATGGATAGGAATTATTAAGACTTGAAATGCTAAATCATGACGCCCTACAGCTTTCCTTCCCATTCACAAAGCTAATGAGCAGGCAGGCATTATGCCAGGAAGTGTGTTTGTTTACTGCAGTGTGTGAATGTGTGCGTTTTGTGTGTGTGTGTTGTGTTGTGAGGACTTACCCTGTCCTCACAAGGCTGGTCTGAGCTCCCTCTACTGCCTTTGCTGGACTGGTCCTGAGAGAGCTGGCTCCCTGAATAGCAAAGAAGGACATTACATCAGACAACAGTGCACATAACCAGTCACTAACACAGTAGCGCAGTACAGCGTTAACAATATAGATTACAATGACCAAGCAAGAATCTAGATCACACATGACTCAATAAGGAAACGCAGAGGTCTACAAATCATGAGGAGAAAAACACATTCCTAACAAAATGACGTTGACATACACCTACTACACAGGATAACAATTGCTTCAGGATACAGCCCAGGACAAATCTATCACGAGTCAGACATCTGATCACTATCACCACAGCCATACCTTCTAGGACAACTCACTGCATTGCGGTCTCCTAACCAACTTCCAAACTCCCCTGTCACACTAGTCTCAGACTGGATAAGAGCAGATGCCCGGCGCGGAACAGTATAGTACAGCCCCCACAGAGCCCTCAGTCAGATAGTGATCTGGTCTAATGAGTCCAAACACTGAGCCAGAGCTGTCCAGGATCCAGTATTAAGTCTAATTATCATTGGTTGGTTCTCCACTGGGCCGGCGCGCCGTGCCATGTGACTCCAGTCCAGAGTCATAAGGGAGGGGCGTTTGTCCTTAACCGTGTGATCCCAAACGGTTCGTTTACCCAACCGTCCCTTCCTCAGGCTCTCAGTCCAGTGTCCTGGACTCTCTATTCTCTTTGGTGAAACAGCCCCCCCCCCCCCCCCCCCCAACTGTGTCATCTATAAATAGCTAGATGTTTAATTCCCTAAATCCTGGGCCTGAATCACTATGTGGGTAATCCTGTCAGTCAGCTGCAAATACCTCAACCTCAATGGGCCAGTCCTCATTACAATGCCCCTCAGGCAGGGCTATAGGAGGTTCAACGTTAATGGGCCAGTCCTCATTACACTATCCCTCAGGCAGGGCTATAGGAGGTTCAACGTTAATGGGCCAGTCCTCATTACACTATCCCTCAGGCAGGGCCTTAACATGTTCAACCTCAATGGGCCGACTTGTGCTAATTACAGTACAATGCCCCCCAGGCAGGGCCTTAGTACAGTATGTTCAACACGGATGGGTTTCTCTGTACTTGACTTCAACCTCAATGGGCCAGACCTGTCCTCATTGCAATGCCCACCAGGCAGGCCTGTAATTAGGAATGTTCTCCTGCAACAGGGTAATCAAATTAAGATCCTACATCTGTAGCACGTTCCACATGGCTGGATTTCTCTTGCCTTGACTGTACTGTACCTCCCCCTCTCTCTGTTTGAAGATGGGCTGGGAGCCTCTGATACCTTATCCTCCCCTCTCAGGAAGTCAGTCTACAGTATAGATAGCTAACATGATAAGAACTAGTGAACAGTGGTAAAGCTCCTCTCTTTACTTAAGGCTAGTTCCAACTTCCCAGGCCTTTCTTCCACCCCTGGTTAGGCCCCAGTTCCCCAGCCCTCCACCCCTGGTCTGGTCCCAGTCAGGCATCAGTCCCCTGCCCTCCACCACAGGTCAGGTCCCAGTCAGGCACCAGTCCCCTGCCCTCCACCCCTGGCCAGGCCTCCACCCTCTTTAACCCTGCAGGCCTGGGTGTCTCTCTCTCTCTGATCCATCTCAGGTGCACCGGTCAGAGGAGGTCACAGGCGAGGAGACCAATTAGCCACAAAAGAGATTAGTTACATAAAAGCCAGTCAGGCAGGCAGGCAGGCCAACCATTCAGAGCCATCACACACACACACGCACACAAACACTCAGCCACGTGGAAAGGGACAGACAGAGCCAGTTATGTGTCATGGAAAAACAGGATTGAGAGCTCTAACAGGAACTCGGGAGTCAAAACAGAAACACACCTTCCTGTTCAAAGAAACAAAACAAAAGCACAGAGTATGTCCCAAATGGCATTCTATTCCATTTATAATGCACTACTTTTGAGTACTTTTGACCAGAGCCCTATGGGCACTGGTCAAAAGTAGTGCAGTATTTAGGGAATAGGTTGCCACTTGGGACACAAAATTGAGCTGTTCCAGAATTGAGAGAATATACTGCTTTTCATGACAACCTTCTTTATGATAATGGCTTCTCAGTGAATGTCTGGTTTATATTATCTGATCTGTTACTAGCTAACTGAGAAACAGAATAAGTCTGCGTCAGAAATGGCACCCTATGTTCTATATGGAATAGGGTGCCTTTGTCCAAAAGTAGTGCACTCTATAATGAATAGTTTCACTTCAGGTACAAAGGTAGCATACTATACAGGGAATAGGGTGCCATTTAAGATGTAGCCTAAGTCATGGGTCAAGGCTGAATGTGCTGTTATAACTCCATGTCACTCATTGTCATGTTTGGCTTGACAATGACAGCAATGGTGTTGACAAGAGCATAAACCGATCTGGGACCAGGCCTGGCGAGGGCCAGTCACCCACCCTGGTTTCTGCTCTCTGAGGGGGAGTCTTCGTGTCTCAGGTAGAACCTGACCTCCATCCTCCTAGAACCCCACTTCTGCAGGTGCTCATACATCAGGTAGTCAAAGGGGATCACTCTCTCTGAGGAGGACAAGGAGAACAGAGTTATACGGTAGTTATAATATATACAACACTAATAAGAGGATCACTCTATGGGAGGGAGAAGAAAAGAGGAGTTGTTGTTAGACACATAGACTTGGGTAATTATCTATTGGTGATTGTAAAGTGACATGGTGGGTTGATTGCCCCTCAGCCCTGATGATCATTAGAGATTAACTAAGTACTTTCTATTAATAGAATAGGATAAACCACATAAGCCCCCACAGCTATACTCTGGCACTGACGCACTGTATTGGGTCGCGATGAAGAGAAATACCTGTCTTCGGTAAAGAACCCATGAAAGTCAGGCCAACCTTATTGAGACTGTAGCTAGCTACTCTATTTTCCCTCACTAGGGCATGTGTTCATGCGCTCCCTGGCCTGTGCAGCCGGGTTTGGGCTGTGAAAACATTGAAATAGAATTACGATTCCATTCAAGTCAACATTCTGTAATGGGTGGACCGGCGGCCATATTGAGTGTACCCATGAGTGTACTGTCAAATTGCTGTCTGCAGTCTGAGCTTCAAAAACAAAACTGCTGTGGTCTGAGGTGCTTTTTCTGTTCCAGTAATTCTATTTCTACGTGACGACAGGCCCACAGGCTATGTATGTAAACAAGCACCAGAGCCTGGAGGGTCATAGAGAGACATCCTGACCCACTTTCTATCCCGCCTCACTGTCTGTCTGGGACACACAGGCTGCCTGAGACAAGAACATCATTGTTGTATGTCAGGGGCAGACCACCACTGCTTTTGTTCAGGGAGGGGAGAGGAGAGGGTCATTAGCCAAGTCAAATTTCTCAATGATGGCTGGCTGTCAATGTCTGTTTCCACATTTTGTTGTGTTACAGCCTGAATTTAAAATGTATTAAATTGAGATATTTTGGTCACTGGCCTACACACAATACTTTATTAATTGTTACAAATGAATACAAATGAAAAGCAGTCTTGAGTTAGTAAGCATTCAACCCCATTTGTTATGACAAGAATAAATACATTCAGGAGTAAAACTTTGCTTAAAAAGTCACATAATAAGTTGCATGGACTCTGGGTGTTTAACATTATTTTTTACCCTCATCTCTGTACCCCACACATACTGTAAGGTCTGTAAGGTCCCTCAGTCGAGCAGTGAATTTCAAACACAGATTCAACCACAAAGACCAGTGAGGTTTTCCAATGCCTCTCAAAGTAGGGCACCTTTTGGTAGATGGGTAAAAAGAAATAGACATTGAATTCCCTTTGAGCATGGTGAAGTCATTAATTACACTTTGGATGGTGTATTAATGCACCCAGTCACTACAACGATACAGGTGTCCTTCCTAACACAGTTGCCAGAGAGAAAGGAAACCACTCAGGAGGCCAATAATGACTTTAAAGAGTTACAGAGTTTAATGGTTGTGACAGGAGAAAACTGAGGATGGATCAACAACATTGTAGTTTCTCCACAATCCTAGTGGAATGAAAAGAAGGAAGCCTGTACAGAATAAAAATATTCTAAAACATGCATCCTGTTTGCAACAAGGCACTAAAGTAATACTGCAAAACAAATTGCAAAGCAATTCACTTTTTGTCCTGAATACAAAGTGTTATGTTTGGGGCAAATTCAAAACAACACATTACTGAGTAACACTCTCCATATTTTCAATCATAGTGGTGGCTGCATCATGTTATGGGTATGCTTGTAATCGTTAAGGACTGGGGAGTTTTTCAGGATAAAAAGAAATGGAAAATCCTAGAGGAAAACCTGGTTCAGTCAGCTTTCAACCAGACACTGGGAGATTAATTCACCTTTCAGCAGGACAATAACCTTAAACACAAATCTACACTGGTGTTGCTTACCAAGAAGACAGTGAATGTTCCTGAGTGGCCGAGTTACAGTTTTGATTTAAATCTATGTCAAGACCTGAAAATGTGTTGTCTAGCACTGATCAACAACCAATTTGACAGTGCTTGAAGAATTGTGAAAAGAATAATGGCCAAATGTTGATCATTGCTATCCAGGTGTGGAAAGCTCTTAGAGACTTACCCAGAAGGACTCACAGCTGTAATCACTGACAAATGTGATTCTAACATGTATTGACTCAGGGTGTTGAATACTTATCTAATCAAGATATATTAGTGTTTTATTTTTCATATTTCTTTTACAAATGTAAGAATGTTTCTTTAGAGTATTTTGTGTAGATCGTTGACAAAAAAAAGACAATTAAATACATTTTATTCCCTGTTTGCAACACAACAAAATGTCAAAAAAGTCAAGGCACTGTATATCAAGACATTCAGTTGAATAGATTCATGCAAAACTTGGAAGAAATCACTATAAGTTAATTTTAAGAAAGTCATGAAGCAGAGACCAACTATAAAAAAAATACAGTGCTTTGCTAAATATCTGTAAAGCTAAGATTTTCAACTTGTCACTTTGCTCAGTGCATTTAGAGCTTGTGACAAAGCTCAAAACCAGTCAGTCAGTGTAGCAATAAACCAGTCAGTTAGTTAATCCCAGAGGTTATGTCACGCCCTGGCCTTATTATTCTTTGTTTTCTTTATTATTTTAGTTAGGTCAGGGTGTGACATGGGTAATGTTTATGTTTTGTTGGTTTTGGGTGTTTATTTGGTAAAGGGGTTATGGGGTGTAGTAGATGGTTTTGTGTTGAGTGTATATGTCTAGCGTTGTCTATGTTGGTTAGTTATCTAGGAGAGTCTATGGTTACCTGAATGAGTTCCCAATTAGAGACAGCTGATTTCGGTTGTCTCTGATTGGGAGCCTTATTTAGGGTAGCCATAGGCTCTCATTGGTTGTGGGTAATTGTCTATGTAAGAACGTTAGTAGCCTGTATGTTTGTGCACAACGTTTGTAGCTTCACGGTCGTTTTGTTATTTTGTTGTTTTGTTAAAGTGTTTTTGTGTCGTGTTCATCTTCGTGTTATAATAAAAGAAGATGGCTTATTTTCCAACTGCTGCATTTTGGTCGGTCAATCCGCCACACGATCGTGACAGAATTACCCACCATAGGACCAAGCGGCATGGAAGGCGGCAACAGGACCTACCTACACAGGATTTCTGGAGATGGGAGGACGAATTGGAAGGAAAGGGACCTTGGGCTCAACCTGGAGAATATCGCCTCCCTCGTGAAGAGCTGGAGGCAGCGAAAGCCGAGAGGAGGCGATATGAGGAGGCAGCAAGGAAGCAAGGCTGGAGACCCGTGAGTAATACCCAAAAATTTCTTGGGGAGGGGCTCATGGGGAATGTGGCGAGTCCAGATGGGAGGACTGCGTCAACTTCCCGTGCTTCCCGTGCTTCCTCTAAGAGGGAACCTGAGCCAGTCGGGCTGAGATTGGAGGGGAGCAATGGGAATGATGCAGAGACGGTTAAGGATTTATTGGGGAGGTTGGAAGAGAGTGAAATGAGGGAGCTGCTGTGTTGGTGCGTGAGGCACAAGATCCACCCGACAGAGCGTGTGCGGGATGTGAGGTTACCTGAGTCAGCTCTACATGCTCGTCCTGATGTGCGTGCTAACCGTCTGGAAAGGACAGTCCCACGAACCAGGCCTCCTGTACGCCTCCCTAGTCCTGCACCTCCTATATTAGCCCTATGTACTAACTCTCCTGTGACGGTCCCCAGCCCAGTACAACCAGTGCCTCCTCCACGCACTAGCCTTATGGTGCGTGTCTCCAGCCCTTTACCACCAGTGCCTAAATTACGCACCAAGCCTCCTGTGTATACCCAGAGTCCTGTGCGTCCTGTTGCTGCTCCCCGCATTAGCCCTGAGATGCGTGTCCCCAGTCCGGTACCACCAGTTCCGGCCCCACGCACTAGGCCTAATGTGCGTCCTGTTGCTGCTCCCCGCATTAGCCCTGAGATGCGTGTCCCCAGTCCGGTACCACCAGTTCCGGCCCCACGCACTAGGCGTAATGTGCGTCCCCAGGGTCCAGTATGCCCTGTTCCTGCTCCCCGCACTAGCCATGAGATGCGTGTCCCCAGCCCGGTGCCACCAGTCCCGGCACCAGGCCTACAGTGCGCCTCAGCCGGCAGGAGTCTGCCGTCTGCACAGCGATGACTGAACTGCCCGTCTCCCCAGCGCCATCTGAGCCATCCGTCTCCCCAGCGCCATCTGAGCCATCCGTCTCCCCAGCGCCATCTGAGCCATCCGTCTCCCCAGCGCCATCTGAGCCATCCGTCTCCCCAGCGCCATCTGAGCCATCCGTCTCCCCAGCGCCATCTGAGCCATCCGTCTGCAATGAGCCTGCAAAGCCGCCCGTCTGCCATGAGCCTGCAGAGCCGCCCGTCTGCCATGAGCCTACTGAGCCGTCCGCCAGACAGGAGCCGCTAGAGCCGCCAGCCAGACAGGAGCCGCTAGAGCCGTCCGTCAGACAGGATCTGCCAGAGCCGCCAACCAGACAGGATCTGCCAGAGCCGCCAACCAGACAGGATCTGCCAGAGCCGCCAATCAGACAGGAGCAGCCAGATCAGTCAGCCAGCCATGAGCAGCCAGATCCGTCAGCCAGCCATGAGCAGCCAGATCCGTCAGCCAGCCATGAGCAGCCAGATCCGTCAGCCAGCCATGAGCAGCCAGATCCGTCAGCTAGCCATGAGCAGCCAGATCCGTCAGCTAGCCATGAGCAGCCAGATCCGTCAGCTAGCCATGAGCAGCCAGATCCGTCAGCTAGCCATGAGCAGCCAGATCCGTCAGCTAGCCATGAGCAGCCAGATCCGTCAGCTAGCCATGAGCAGCCAGATCCGTCAGCTAGCCATGAGCAGCCAGATCCGTCAGCTAGCCATGAGCAGCCAGATCCGTCAGCTAGCCATGAGCAGCCAGATCCGTCAGCTAGCCATGAGCAGCCAGATCCGTCAGCTAGCCATGAGCAGCCAGATCCGTCAGCTAGCCATGAGCAGCCAGATCCGTCAGCTAGCCATGAGCAGCCAGATCCGTCAGCTAGCCATGAGCAGCCAGATCCGTCAGCTAGCCATGAGCAGCCAGATCCGTCAGCTAGCCATGAGCAGCCAGATCCGTCAGCCAGCCATGAGCAGCCAGATCCGTCAGCCAGCCATGAGCAGCCAGATCAGTTAGCCAGCCATGAGCAGCCAGATCCGTTAGCCAGCCATGAGCAGCCAGATCTGTCAGCCAGCCATGGGCCGTCCCTCAGTCCGGAGCTGCAGTCCCTCAGTCCGGAGCTGCAGTCCCTCAGTCCGGAGCTGCCATTCCTCAGTCCGGAGCTGCCATTCCTCAGTCCGGAGCTGCCCCTTACCCTGGAGCTGCCCCTTACCCTGGTGCTGCCCCTTACCCTGGTGCTGCCCCTTACCCTGGTGCTGCCCCTGACCCTGGTACTGCCCCTGACCCTGGTACTGCCCCTTACCCTGGTACTGGTCCTTAGTCCGGAGCTGTCCCTTAGTCCGGAACTCCCCCTTAATGCAATGGGGTTAATGTGGAGGGGGGTCGTTTGGAGGAAGCCTAGGAGGTGGTTAGGTACTGTGGTGACGTGGGGACTACGACCAGAGCCGGAGCCGCCACCGTGGAGGGGAGCCCACCCAGACCCTCCCCTAGACTGTGTATGGTGCGCCCGGAGTTCGCGCCTCAAGGGGGGGGTTATGTCACGCCCTGGCCTTATTATTCTTTGTTTTCTTTATTATTTTAGTTAGGTCAGGGTGTGACATGGGTAATGTTTATGTTTTGTTGGTTTTGGGTGTTTATTTGGTAAAGGGGTTATGGGGTGTAGTAGATGGTTTTGTGTTGAGTGTATATGTCTAGCGTTGTCTATGTTGGTTAGTTATCTAGGAGAGTCTATGGTTACCTGAATGAGTTCCCAATTAGAGACAGCTGATTTCGGTTGTCTCTGATTGGGAGCCTTATTTAGGGTAGCCATAGGCTCTCATTGGTTGTGGGTAATTGTCTATGTAAGAACGTTAGTAGCCTGTATGTTTGTGCACAACGTTTGTAGCTTCACGGTCGTTTTGTTATTTTGTTGTTTTGTTAAAGTGTTTTTGTGTCGTGTTCATCTTCGTGTTATAATAAAAGAAGATGGCTTATTTTCCAACTGCTGCATTTTGGTCCGTCAATCCGCCACACGATCGTGACAGGTTAGGAGTTGAATATTAGGTTAGAGGTCAGAGGCTAAAGATGAAAGCATCACTTACCTTTTCCCTTCCAGACCTCAGCCAGGTGACACCCGTTCTCTCCGGCCTCCTTACAGAACTCAACCACATTCTTACAAGTGGTCTCTGGGGTGATGGGCACCTCTGTCAGCATCTGCTGGCTGTCACTCAGGTACACTGTCAGGATCATCTGCATGAGGGAGACATAGAGAAATAGCTTGTTAAACGTACTATGTATCTCTGACAAAGCATAGCCTGGGCTCATACTGTATATGCCTTAGCAAACTCTTATATCGTAGTCATGAAGAGTTGGCTACAGCACATACATACCTGGGATCAAGCTACTGACTGGGATCAGACTACTGGTAATATCTACACAACGTACATATGCCAGGAATTTGAATGCATGTAACCCAGGGAGGAAAGCTCTTGAATTACAGGAAATGTCCCCTTAGCTCCGGTTGCCCTCTAACCTAAATACATTTCCATCAAATGCTTTGCCTTAAAGACAGAGGCACTCAGGAGGGAGAGAGAGAGACTATTGAAGACTCAGCTGAGCTATAAACATTAGAGGAGAGATATTACAAGCGCAAAGATATTACAGGCAGACTGCCAAACCAACATGCTTAAAGTAAGAGTGATTTGGTGGCATCATGACAAGTTTGCTTCCGTTAGTGGCTACAACATATTGGTAAATAAAAACAAGATCGGTTATTGAAATTCCTAGCACAAACAAAAGAGGCAACACGAAGGTGTGTGTGTGTGTGTGTGCCTGTAATACAGTATTTGCTCTCAATAAAGAGTACTGAGAAACCACATATATAAATAGGATTTCCTGGTAAAATGAGAGGTGACGTCCTCATTTCCAGATTGACAATCTGTAGTAAACGGAAATGGGGGATAATCTGCTAAATTTAGGATTAATCTGCAAATTTGGGTTGCGGAATCCAAATATGTTCCTCTCTAAATGTCATACCCCCCTTCCTGCTGCAGCGGATACTTCCACTATAGGATTGACATAGACAGAGGTGCTTGACACTGGTCCCTTGGCCTGTATAAACCATCTGTATAAACCCTCTGCCTCCACACCGTAGTGGCTCAGCCCAGCCCCATAAACATGTCTAAACCACAGACACACCGACCGAGACAAGCCCTGCAACGGGGCCGCACGTCCAGTCCAAGATGTAAGGTAATCTCTCACTGCCAGAGCACACGCACAGACACGGACAGATAGATTGAGAGGAGGAATTCTGTAAGGCGCAGATTACAACATAGAGAGCACTATAATAATGAGATTATAAACATTTGTATGTCTGTGTCCACGGGGTGACAAGTGAAAAGAGAGAGAGAGAGAGAGAGAGAGACAGAGAGAGACAGAGAGAGACAGAGAGAGACAGAGAGAGACAGAGAGAGACAGAGAGAGACAGAGAGAGACAGAGAGAGAAAAAAAATCCAGGAAGGGAAGGTTATTGTAGGGGGATAAAGGATAAACTATGTTTTTCTCCGTAGGGATTGGCCTGTAGTAGTATCGACTATACAGGGAAAAAACATTCTATCAAACAAGAACCAACCAACCAACAAGGTTGAGAAAACCCAAACCAGTCCTGAACTCATCATCGGTGCTAAATATTCTCTTGCCACACAGGAACGTGTTTGCCAACACGCATGCATCTGTGATCTACTCTGTTCTGCATCTCTTAATCTGCCCAGAGATGCTGTTATCTCTCAATGAAAGGTCAGAAACCAGACAGAGAAAAAGCTAAAAGAGGGGCTGAACCTACCTCTGCCTAATAGTATTAAACACTCCCACTGAGCAGCCTACTACACGTTAGTTCTGCATAGGAGAGCCAGCCAGCCACACACAGTAACATGTTAACATTCATAATAAACTTTCACACAGTCAAGTAACATTGTATATCTACAAAAAGATACCACACATTAAGCCTAACACCTAGAATCTAATCCCCTTGAAAATGATGTGCAAAAAGATACAATACACATTCATATGCATCGGCAACATTCTGTACTCAACCACATACATACTGTGCCTTTCCTGTCTCCTGTCTCCTCACCCGAACTACACTCATTCACTAACAAAAACATCAACAGCCCACCAACCTCTTAAACTTGCACAAACACTTAACATACAAGCACACTCTCCAGCTTCCGAAAATGACTCCTAGCCAGCTGTGAATGCCTTTTGCTATTTTAAGCAGCAGCACATGGGTACCGTCAGAGTCAGACTCAAAGCTGGACAGGACAGAACAGCGGCAGCGCCCACCTCCCAGTCAGCTCCAGCCAGTCCAGTGCTACAGCTATAACCCTGTGTCTGTCTGTCTGTCCGTCCGTCCGTCTGTCGGTTCACCTTAGCCGCCCTGCATGGTGTCTTCCTGCCCTGGTTTCTCAGCTGCTGTGGCTGCGGCCCGGGACGGACCCTCTGGAGCCAGGCCTTGTCCTTGTCCTTGGTTACACTAACCAGACTGTGCAGCACCATGCTGAAGAACTTCTTCATAGAGCCGGAGGGAGAAGACTCACACAGGCAGACAGATGGACAGGAGGGCAGGCAGGGCTGAGAGAGACTCACTGCGTGTCTGTCTGTGTGCACGGGTCTCCAAGTGTGTGCGTGTGGGTGACACCAGGCACAAGGCAGGAGAAGGGTAGGGGTGGGGGTGTCAGTGACTGAACGTGAGGAGCGTAGTCAAGGTGGGGGTGGTGATAAATGCAGCCAGAGCCAGGGCCAGGCAAGGGGTAGGGGTAATATAACGTGGCCGGCCCCCTTCAGAATGAGATTCCCTAGGAACAGGAACAGCCGTAGAGCTGAGAGAGATAAGAGGCGCCTGGTGACACTAACCAGACCAGGCTGTCACTGTCACAGGGCATCAATAGGAGGAACAGGACACTCAGTGACCACAGACACATAATCGTCCAGCTAAACAACACACAGAAGCATCCAGGCTGTATCACAACCGGCCGTGATTGGGAGTCCCGTAGGGCGGAGCACAATTGGCCCAACGTCGTCGGGTTTGGCCGGGGTAGGCCGTCATTGTAAATAAGAATGTGTCCTTAACTGACTTGCCTAGTTAAATAAAGGTTATGTCAAATTAAATTAAACACACACACAGATGCACACACATTCTGACTGTTCAAACGTTCAAATGTTCCAGCAGCTACATAACTTTTAATTTTTTATTTAACCTTAATTTAACTAGGCTAGTCAGTTAAGAACAAAATCTTAATTACAATGACGACCTACCCTTAAACTTAAACCTGCTGAGAGGACAAAACTACAATAATTCCATTTGTTAGAGAACAAATGATCCCATCCCATCTCATATTTTCTTTCTCTATTCTCATTCACTTGATTTTTGGTCTGAAGAAGGGCAGAATGGATTTCCTGACTGATTTCCATGAAGCCCAAATCTAATGGTTGTGCCAGCAGCATCCCGGGCCTTGTCAATAATAAATCTGAGGACACAAAGCAGGTGTTGTCGCAGTGGGCCTGGAGCTGGGCTGACTGATGAACCACTGCCTGGAAACAAATCCCTGTGATGCACAGTTTACCCTGTTACTCAGACCTCATCTACCAGGCAGAGAGAGATAGAAAGTGAGTGTGAGTGTGTGTGCTGGTGCGTGTGTGTGCGTGTGTGTGCAAAACCCTTCTAACATCCACTTCTGATTCAGAGGCAGTCCTATGGGGCAAGATGTTTATAAACAACGTGTCTTAAGCTCCTTAAAAGGAATACCCCCGAGGCATCAAACGAACCACATGAAAAGTATAACAAATCATTAGAGAGATTGGAGATACAGTATCTCCTTATCAGTGGATGGATTTGCAACATGTCTGATTGGTGGAAGACATAATGTGTGTGCACTACTTTTAACCAGGTCCCAGGACAGACAACAGAGATAAGAACACAAAATGCAGACAGACAGTGTGAGGTTTCAGAGTCAGACACATTGGGACTGACCCGGACCAACCAACCGACACCTGATTTAGTGTCCTGGCTGGCTCCCCTGTGCAGCACAGAACAGAACAGTCAATAAAGTCTCCATAGCAACCACAGTGTCTGTGGAAACACGCTTGCCTGGCACCCCTAGAAAAGATCCCAGACAGACAGTCCTGTTCTTCTTGAGATTGTGGAAGTTAAACACAGGACATGACTGTAAACAACACTCTCCATCCTCAGTCTATTCAATGGAGCTGACAGCCTCCCATTCACACAGCTGACATACATGCCTAGTGGGTTAGCACATTGACGCGGGACTGGGGGGGGAGTGTTTACCATTAAGTCAAGAGGTTCAATGGAAGGTTCCGTTTTTATAAGGTGAGGATCTGAACCTAGTTTGTTTTGGTTCGGATGTATAGCTTCACTGTGATAGAACCCTGCCTTGGAGCAGCTGACAGAGACTAGCATTGTTTGCTCCATGTTCTGCTACAAACAGAAATGTACTTTATCCTCTAGTTGGCGAGCTCACGGTTGGGTTGAATTCCATTTCAATTCAGTCAGTTCAGCAAGTAAACAGAATTTCCAAATCCAATTTTCCTCTGTGACTCCCCCCCAAATTTGAATTGGAATTTCACTTTACTTCCTTAATGGACTGAATTGAAATGTTATTGACCCCAAACCTGAGAGAGAAGCATCAATACAAATGGCACATGGCAGGGCAGGAGTCATAACAACGACAGCTCTCTGCAGCTCGACTACACAGTGATGTCATGCGTCACTTACACTAATGAGAGCTGAGGAGGAGATTCTTAGACTCTGCCCTGATATGATCGAGGAAGAGAAGGAGGGGGACTCTCACTATAACAACAACAGTAAGTCAGTAAATTAAACAGGTTAAGTCTGTAAGCCTACAACTGGCTACTGGTCAAGTCATGAGATGAGAGCGTACAAAATGGCTCACGATCAAAATCAGCCAGTTCACTACTAGAGGGCTCTGAACTTCATATTTGGCTTGTAACACTGCCATTGTAGTAGGTTATATACTATTGGTTGTGATGTTTATAATACTCAAACTCCCAATGATAATTCATGTACAACCCAGTCAATTTTCCATGGAGATTCAGCAGCTCAAAATAAGACTTATGATAATACTCAGTCCACTAGCAGCTTGTCTTTTCTGACTATTCCACCCAAATGGTCAATTCCGCTGTCTGTTTAAAAGCTGAGAGGGGTTGTAAATCTGGGTGGAAATAAAGGGAATAGGGAGGGAGTACAGTTGAAGTCGGAAGTTTACATACACTTTAGCCAAATACATTTAAACTCAGTTTTTCACAATTCCTGACATTTAATCCTAGTAAACATTCCCTGTCTTAGGTCAATTTGGATCACCACTTTATTTTAAGAACATGAAATGTCAGAATAATAGCAGAGAGAATGATTTATTTCAGCTTTTATTTCTTTCATCACATTCCCAGTGGGTCAGAAGTTTACATACACTCAATTAGTATTTGGTAGCATTGCCTTTAAATTGTTTAACTTGGGTCAAACGTTTCGGGTAGCCTTCCACAAGCTTCCCACAATGAGTTGGTTGAATTTTGGCCCATTCCTCCTGACAGAGCTGGTGTAACTGAGTCAGGTTTGTAGGCCTCCTTGCTCGCACATGCTTTTTCAGCTCTGCCCACATATTTTCTATAGGATTGAGGTCAGGGCTTTGTGATGGCCACTCCAATACCTTGACTTTGTTGTTCTTAAGCCATTTTGCCAGAACTTTGGATATATACTTGGGGTCATTGTCCATTTGGAAGACCCATTTGCAACCAAGCTTTAACTTCCTGACTGATGTCTTGAGATGTTGCTTCAATATATCCACATAATTTTCCTACCTCATGATGCCATCTATTTTGTGAAGTGCACCATTCCCTCCTGCAGCAAAGCACCCCCACAATATGATGCTGCCACCCCCGTCCTTCACGGTTGGGATGGTGTTCTTCGGCTGCAAGCCGCCCCCTTTTTCCTCCAAACATAACGATGGTCATTCTGGCCAAACAGTTCTATTTTTGTTTCATCAGACCAGAGGACATTTCTCCAAAAAGTACAATCTGTCCCCATGTGCAGTTGCAAACCGTAGTCTGTCTTTTTTATGGAGGTTTTGGGGAAGTGGCTTCTTCCTTGCTGAGCGGCCTTTCGATTTATGTCGATATAGGACTTGTTTTACTGTGGATATTGATACTTTTGTACCTGTTTCCTCCAGCCTCTTCACAAGGTCCTTTGCTGTTGTTCTGGGAAAGTACGTTCATCTCTAGGAGACAGAACTCATCTCCTTCCTGAGTGGTTTGACGGCTGCGTGGTCCCATGGTGTTTATACTTGCGTACTATTGTTTGTATAGATGAACGTGGTACCTTCAGGCATTTGGAAATTGCTCCCAAGGATGAACCAGACTTGTGGAGGTCTACAATTTTTTTTCGGAGGTCTTGGCTGATTTCTTTTGATTTTCCCATGATGTAAAACAAAGAGGCACTGAGTTTGAATGTAGGCCTTGAAATACATCCACAGGTACACCTCCAATTGACTCAAATGATGTCAATTAGCCTATCAGAAACTTCTAAAGCCTTGACATCATTTTCAGGAATTTTCCAAGCTGTTTAAAGGCCCAGTCAATTTAGTGTATCTAAACTTCTTACTCACTGGAATTGTGATACAGTTAATTATAAGTAAAATAATCTGTCTGTAAACAATTGTTGGAAAAATGTATTGTGTCATGCACAAAGTAGATGTCCTAACCGACTTGTCAAAACTATAGTTTGTTAACAAGAAATGTGTGGAGTGGTTGAAAAAGAGTTTTAATGACTCCAACCTAAGTGTATGACAACTTCCGATTTCAACTGTAATTGTAAGGGAGAGATAGGAGGACTACCTTAGCAGTCGGACTATAGGGGCGAGCGAGATGGGCTTGTGCAGAGCTGAAAGCTCATCTGGTGTGGGAAATTACCCAGAAATTCAGCCATCTCACCCAACCTCTGTGACGCACAGCGAGGCCGTCCCAGACCATCACAATGCACAGGCTAATCCCTTCCGCCATTCAAACAGCAACTGACTGACTCTCTCTCTCCAGCCTGGTCTCCTCTCCACGCAGCCGCAGGAGGGTAAATTGATAAAGCCCACTCTAACCTCCATGTCAACTTGTTTTGACATTGCATTGTTGTTTTTAGCTGTATACATTATGTATTTTGGATGTTTCCAGTGTATTTGGATTACTTTCAGACAATGCGATTAATTGCACAATTTTTTTGTTGTTGCAAAAGTAGTTATGCAATTCTGAACTTTCAACCCACTTCCCTGCCTCGCTAATTATATAAGTAAAAAATTGTTCAAAGAGCAAAAGCCAATTAGCAGGCATGAGGAGAGCCTTATTGCAACCAGGTGTGTGTGTGTGTGTGTGTGTTCTTTCTTACACTGACATCAGCTACTGGTGGACTAACACTGACAGGGAGGTTACAGGTCATGGTGAATGTGCGTCACTGTGTGGGTGATCACCAGAATTGCCTGTCTGTCACTGTTGTGTGGGGATCTTACATCGGCTACCCTAAAAGTCTGCCTTACTCCCCTTAATGTTCAGTCTCTCTCTCTGTGTAGTTGTATAGGCAGGCAGAGAGTTGAGAATATGCATAGATCAGTGGTCTATCAAGTGATGTTTAATCATAGTAAAAAAAAACTGATATTGCAGTGTTTGTCTCATTCCCCGCCTGCTCACACTCTCTCACACACACAAACACACACCACTCAAACACAAAAGGTGGATGAAAGGACAAAAAAAGTACATTGTAATTGATGGGAGTACTGTAGCTCATCCACCACTCAAATTTGCAGACTCACAATCCATATGTAGCCTAAAGTTAATTATATATAATTTTTATTAGAGCTCATTTGTTCCAAGCTATTCATTCCACAGGCATTTATTAATTAAATCCACAATCTATTTCCAAGACCTCTCAAAGTTAAAAAATGATATATTCTCTTCTATCTGATTACTTTTACTTACCGGCATCATGACTGCAGTGAAGCAATAAATATGTTTATTCCAGCCAATCTTTTGGAGTAACACACTCCTCTGTCTGCCTTCTTTGCCTCCCCTAGCCTATGTTGCCGGACAGGCCGGTCCGAATAACCGGTCGGTAGAATCTGCGTCGCGCTCCAGAATCAGATATAATCGTCCTAAAGCAACGATGCTTGATCCCACAGAGACGCACACAGACGCTGAAGGCGAAGTGTGTCACTGCACGCAATAGTCACAGAACATCACACAGCCTAGTTTGGTGGCATGTTGTTTCAGGGAATTTGCTGCTAAGCGTTACGCTGTAATGACAGTGATTGAACGAGTGCACGCCACAAATAATTCGCCGGTTGCCTTTACACGATTCGACTGCCCTCCCGCGTGCTCTAATATGTAGGATAATCCAAGGACAGGACACGGACTGGGACAGACCAAGTCCGCCCCCCCCAAAAAAAATTAACAAAGACTATTGCTCTGATCTTGGTTATCCGTGAGATAGTAGCCAATTAAAAATGTTGACCCAAACTCTCTAACGTAGACTTAATATCAAGGAAAAAAATTGACATGTCAAACCATAACAACGTTAGTTTGACTTTCAAGCCCAGACTGGTCTCATAGACTAGACGTAACATAGTAAATGTAAATCCGAGACACTGACATTAGTATATGTTACGCTTAGTGTGGTTACATAACATGGAAGGTTACTTAACGCAAAAACGAAAGGATGGTGGTTCGGTAGGAGTATAACATGAACATCTAGCAACCCAAAGGTTGATTGTTCGAATGTCATCACGGACAACTTTAGCATTTTAGCTAATTAGCAACTTTGCAACTATTTAATAATTTCTTGCTACTTTGCAACTACTAGTCCTCGTTGATGTGACAAAGAAAATCTATATAGAACAGAACTAACTGTTTTAAATGCACAAGATAATGCAACCCACTCTCCAGTAGCAGGGGACAAACGTCAGTGACAGGCATGCTTCACACAGAGAGAGGAATGATAACATTGTACTATTTTGAGGTTGATGCAAAAAAAATATGTACTGATTAACCTCATAAAATAGGCTGCCAGAGTATTTGTCCTTTAGTTCAGTTGTTTTAACTCTAAACCAAGTTTATCTGCATGAGAGCAGTTTCAAAACAAGAATGATGCAGATTTAAATGGAACTTCAGTGTCATCTTGTGTCCATACTGTGAAATGAGTTGCTTGCAAGGATGTGTCTAAATGAAGCAGCCTAAACAAAGAGTTAGCCCTTTATCTATAGTTAGTTGCAGGGAAGGGGAAACAATTTATTGGATTCAATAAACCGTCATTGTTAAGTAACATAGTAGATGCAGTGAACAGTTGGGAGCTGTGAGTTGATGGTTCGGATTACGGGATGCCAAGGTCATATTTTCTGATATTCTGGTCCAGTTAAAGGGTTGTTCAGATTCACTTAGATCTGTGGACCATACTTTTGGTCAGAATATGAGCTTTTCAAAAGTTGTTTATATATTATAGAGATCAGTCCTTTTGGGAGCCCAGATACTTTAGTTATAAATCCCATCATTAGATGGTTTGGTAGTTGGGTTTCCCAAGGGACTCCATAGGCCAGCATAGCTGACCTAAGTTTTAAATATAGAAAAAAGGAGTTGCCTGGTAATGGTCATGTGTCTTTCAAATCTTGGAATGTTCTCACACCATTACTGTCCATGATATCGGCAAGGGTACGGATTCCACATTTGTACAATTGGGAGGATGCAAATGGCCGCCCTCCAGATCGCAAGGCATTATTGTGAAATAATGGAGTATGGGCATGCTATTATGATTTCCAATTACATCGTTTTTCAATTTTGCGCCAAAATAGAAATTGTGTGAGCAGTAATAGGACGAAAGCGTAGTTATTATTGTTTAAGGGACATTCAGTGAAGACCACCTCTTCCAGGGCAATTGGAGACACCATATATCTCTGTTCTCAGCCAGGGGGCAGAAGAATCATGTCTAAACCAATTTAGGATGGGGCGAAATGCTAGAGCCTGAAAATACAATTTAAAGTTTGATACAAATAGTCCTCCTACATATTTCCCTCTTTGTAAGTTTTTTAATTGTTTTAGAGATTGCTTACCTTGGCATATACATTTTTAAGCCGCAGCAGGCATTTTATCCCAATAGCCAAAAGGGAAAGACATGGGAAGCATTAAACTACATTGCCTATTTTGACAATAGATATTCTGCCGGTTAAAGCAACTGGGATATTAGTCCATCTACTGAGGTCGAATTGAATTGATGTGAGCTTTCTGTTAAAGTTTCTGCCAATGGTTTGATCTAAGGAAGGAAATACACTATACAGTGCCTTTGGAGGGTATTCAGACCCCTTGACTTTTTCCACATTTTGTTACGTTACAGCCTTATTCTAAAATGGATTAAATAAAACAAAATCCTCATCAATCTACACACCATACCCCAGAATGGCAAAGCAAAAACAGGTTTTTAGAAATGTTTGCTAATTTATACAAAATTCAAAACAGAAATATCCTATTTACATAATTATATGAGACTCAAAATTGAGCTCAGGTGCATCCTGTTTCCATTGATCATCCTTGAGATGTTTTTACAACTTGATTGGATTTGGAAAGGAACACACCTGTTTATTTAAGGTCCCACAGTTGATAATGCATGTTAGAGCAAAAACCAAGCCATGAGGTCGAAGGAATTGTCCGTAGAGCTCTGAGACAGGATTGTGTCGAGGCACAGATCTGGGAAGGGTACCAAAACATTTTTGCAGCATTGAAGGTCCCCAAGAACACAGTGGCCTCCATCATTCTAAAATGGAAGAAGTTTGGAACCACCAATACTCTTCCTAGAGCTGGCCGCCCGGCCAAACTGAGCAATCGGAGGAGAAGGGCCTTGGTCAGGGAGGTGACCAAGAACGCGATGGTCACTCTGACAGAGTTCCTCTGTGGGGATTGGAGAACCTTCCAGAAGGTCAACCATCTCTGCAGCACTCCACCAACCAGGCCTTTATGGTACAGTGGCCAGACGGAAGACACTCCTCAGTAAAAGGCACATGACAGCCCGCTTGGAGTTTGCCAAACGGCACCTAAAGACTCTCTTTACCATTCCTTTAATTAACTTATGGGATACAATTTTCTTAAAATGGAGTTATCAATGGTTGTAATTCACATTTTCTTTGTTATTTTAATTTAACCGGCAGTGTTGTTTTTTACGCATGTGAGTTGTGTCAAAAGGGAAGAAGTGTATTGTTGTTGTTTTGTTTTTGTCTTTCTTCAATACAAATCTCACCAGATTTGGTCTGCTGGATGGTCTGGATTTCTCCCTAAGGATTAGCCCTCCATCTCCCTGACCCTGTAACCCTGCGGTGAGCATGCCAAGATTATAGGGGAGTACAAGCAAATTTGAAGGAAGAAATGGTTTCAACTGTGTTGTTATTCTCTTTGACATTTGTCTTAGAAATCTGTATTAAGAATGTTGCTTATCATACAGTGAATCATTTGTCTGGATTTGTTGAATCAGAAATGCACAAAACTAAACTGTTGTTCTGGTCTGTCCTCTCTCGAGGTTATGGCGAAGGTGACCACAGATGGTATCTAGAAGTAAGGGGGAAAGGATCATTCGACCGAGAACAACGTGAGCCTCACCCCCTCTAACCGGCTGAAGTAATGGCGACAATGGTGTTCACTATGGTCCTTCACCTGAGTCCGAGACAGCAACCTGTACACAGCATCCAGTCGAAGCTATCTACTGCCTTATCTCTCATGCCTTTTCTCTCAGGAGTGCGACATGAGTCCACGTGGAGTGAGCATGGAGAGATCCCGTCCAAACTTCTCTCATGCTGCTGGTGTACTAGTAAGAAAATGGACAAAGACATAACGGACCGTAAATGACAGGTGAGCAATTCGTCTGCTTGGGAAAATCTGATTATTACCCAGATATTGAAATCGGGATATTATCAAGGGCCTTCCACTTTGAACATGTGCCATTGGGAGGAAAAACTGTAAAGCTATCTGAATAAGAAAATTAACTTCTTACTGATCATTGGGACACTAGCGTCCCACCTCGACAACATCCGGTGAAATTGCAGAGCGCGAAATTCAAATGACAAAAATCGTAATATTAAACATTCATGAAAATACAAGTGTCATACATCATTTAAAAGCTTAACTTCTTGTTAATCCAGCCGCGTTGTCAGATTTCAAAATCGCTTTACGGTGAAAGCACACCATGCGATTATCTGAGGACAGCGCCCCGCGCACAAAAGCATATACACTTCCAACCAAGCAGAGGCTCACGAAAGTCAGAAATAGCGATAAAATAAATCACTTACCTCTGAAGAGCTTCATCTGGTTGCAATCACATGGGTCCCAGCTACATAACAAATGGTCATTTTGTTCGATAAAGTCCTTCTTTATATCCCAAAAAAGTCAGTTTCATTGGCGCGCTTGATTCAGTAATCCACCGGTTTCCCTCGTTCAAAATGCATACATATGAATCCCGTAAGTTATCAATAAACTTCTTCCAAACATATCAAACAACATTCCTAATCAATCCCCAGGTACCCTAATATGTAAATAAACAATCAAATTGAAGACTGAGAATACCGGAGACCATTAGCGGAGATAAATAACAAAGTACGTGCCCTCACCGGAATGCGCAACAAACACTACAGCCAAAATGGGAGCCACTTACTAAAATTACAAATTCTAGCTCATTTTTCAAAAAACAAGCCTGAAACTCTTTCTAACGACTGTTGACATCTAGTGGAAGCCCTAGGAACTGCAATCTGGGAGGTATTCCTTTTATATTCCCATTCCCAGCCATTGTAATGAGTGGTGAGCTAAAAAAAATTAACTATAATCTAATGCTTACCTTAAAATGTAACGATTATTATTTATCACAGAATTGATAAGAGGGAATGTGAAGGAACATTTTATGTTTGTGCTTTTCTAATAACCAATTTTAATGGGTTCATGCAAGTGACTGATTGATCGTGCCAGGGAGGGATCCTCATGATCAGTATCTTCAATTTGGCAGTACACCCAGAACATTGTTTTGAGAACGGAAAGGAATATCTCAGTTTCAAGGTCTTAGCTTGGAGAGAAGAGGCTTCATGAGGTATTGGTCTGTCTCATGCATTAACCAAATGTTAGTGATGAATTCATTATGAATAAGCTAAATCATGCAAATGTAACTTGTCTGTGTAAACAGTATATAAGAGAACTAACAGGACTGCCCCGGTGGAGCTCACTTCAGACCAGTACTTTATGCATCTAAGTTTGACTGTGACCGCTGGTGGTAATTTCCACAACAATCTCTACAAGGTAAAGAAACTTAAGCAGGAATACAAATCTTTTACTTTTGAAGAGAACCAAAAACTACAGTTTCAACTCAAATAAAGTTTACTACTTAATGGCAAATAAACCTGTTAAATATCTCACAGCACTCACAAAACAAATACATGCTACTGCCAGTTATAATTTAAAAAGATAAAGATACAAAAGAGGTCATGAGAAACAACAAAGCAAGTGACAATTTTAAAAGCTTCCATGAAATATATACAGTGCCATCAGAAATTATTCAGACCCCTTAACTTTTTCCACATTGTTACATTACAGCCTTTTCTAAAAATTGATTACTTTTTAAAATTTGAATTCTCAGCAATCTACAAGCAATATCCCATAATGACAGAGCTCCAGAGTTCCTCTGTGGAGATGGTTGTCCTTCTGGAAGGTTCTCTCATCTCTGCAGTGCTCCACCAATCAGGCATTTATGGTAGAGTGGCCAGACGGAAGCCACTCCTCAGTAAAAGGTACATGACAGCCCACTTGGAGTTTGCCAAAAGGCACCTAGACTCTCAGACCATGAGAAACAAGATCCCTTTGTTATGGTATTCCAAAATATGTTCAGGATTTAAAAATGTATGTAACAAGTCAAATAAGTTGCATGGACTCACTGTGTACAATAAAAATTACTATTTTTATTATGCCTTTTTTCACCAGATTTGACCTTTAACCCTTGAAAATTTCCTTAAAAATCCAAATGTAACATGTCATCAGGCCTACCTTTGTGTATCATCCCATCATTGTTTGATCTAGCATGGATGACAGCCTTCAACAAGCAAAAACAAAAGCAAGCACTTTTTCCAGGTTGCCTGGTCTACTACAATGTAATGAAACAGGCAGGGAGTGCGCTCAAGTCCTCAACCTTCTAGCCCGTAGCCCTGCGCCCCATCGACTATGCCACAAAAGCATGCTCATATGGCAGTCAATAACCAAGCTCATAAACCAAGGATCGTTACAGTATTTACTCTGAAATGACATGGTAAAATGGTAATATCGTGATAATAACTATAGGCCTAAATTACATTTCCCGACTAGGCACCATTTGGTACCAGGCAGTTACCCAAATATGTTGAGATAATTTACTTTTTGAAATATTTACCAGAAAATAGAATACACAATTTCATAGAACGTATGTGGGAAATACAGTATTTGTGCTCATGCCTTCATGATAATGTTTTGAATAACAATAAAGGCTGTTAGACTTATTAAATACACTTATTTTAGCCTTTGCAAAACTACCACCAACAACTAGTAACAATTTAAAAATGTTTCTTTAATGATTCACAACTACAGTAGTTGAGGAAAATATCAGAATGTTTACTTTAATCAAATTCAATTTGACTATTTAGACTGTTTTCTTGACTATTTTTTGTTGCTTTGACTATAACCAAAAACTGTTCTTATAGCAATCACTTTCCTTTTTGAGTAAATCTTGACAATACCGCTCATCTTCTTACTGGATGCAGCAATTTTGCCCATTAGCATCTATAAGCGGAGACACATCTTGGGTTTGTAGTTTGAGGTACATTAGTTGTTTTGAGTTGAAGGCCCCACGTCTCTTTCTAAGAGAAGAAAAAAGGATGGCATTTTGATGGCAATCATTATGTATTTGAATGATTTGGCTTTCTGATGGCACTTTGAATGTCATATTGAAAGACTATTCTGGAATCAGCTCATCATAACTTATACCATCTTCATTTTTAAATCACACTAGCAAGAAGATTTGATCTAAAGTAGTGATGACAATGGTTGAAATTTCACAATATGATCAATGGAGAGAACTTACTGATTATAAAGTGAACAGCATCTTCATATTCCATCCCACACTCAATCAATGCCAACACTACCAGGACTGGGGCTCTGGAGAGAAATGATATCAATTATATCAAGTGTAATGTAGAGATGAGAAAGTTGATGTGTAATATATAACACAACAAATTTGAGAATTAAGTTATCATTATTCATAAACTATTCCGTACACACTGCTTTTGCTACGAGTCCCAATCTGTTGGTGGCTAGCAGACATTCTAAGGAAGAAGATACAATAAGCAAATAGATTGAACTTTTATGCAGACAACTCACCGACCCAACCCCGCCACACAATGCACTGCAATGCAACAACCGGGTTCGTCTCGGAATTTAAACTTGAGATTGAACCAGTCATCAACGACATGTTCAAGTGGGGGAAGAACCATCGTCAAAGGGCCAATCCTGTTTGAGGAAAACATATGGTTGGTTTTAGGCTCCATTAATGGATAAATTTATTAGGTAGCGTAATTGATAGACCTAACGCTTTCATGCAAACTCCATTATTAGGAAAAAGATAGACCTAGATGTCATGTAGATACAGTGGACAATTGGAACCAGAATGCCTGAAGGTCTCTGATGGGTTAACATCATGGCAGAAGAGAACAAAAGTTGTCTTACCACAACAGTGATGCCTTCCTGCTCCACAGGGGTTTGGTCGTAAGTGGCATTACATATTCTAACTAGTGTCTGCACACCAAAAGCATTGAGGTCCTGATTATAAATGAAATGAAGTGTTTGAGGTTAGTAATCAAGACATTGTCTGTTTTTCAGTACATTCCAATCTGGCTTGACAAAAGAAAACACTATAAACTCAAATAACACAATGCTTCATGTGAATACAAAGCATATGGGGATATGTATTATAGGAGTTAATACTGTACTGTACCTCTATAAATTTCACCAGCTGGGAGTTGGTGGGGTTGTGGGTGATCAGAAACTTCATACACTCATAGGTGAACTCAACAGGGGCGGGGCAATTCATCTTGACAGACAGTTGGAGAAGGCAGTCTTCCAGGAGAGGGTGAACAGTCCAGCAGTAGAGAAAAATACTCCAAAATCTGTGATAGATTGGGTATAAAAGATGGTTATTGGAAGATATAGGCTATGGAGAACGGGGTGGAAGTAAATAAAAAGTGGAATATGAAAAGGAAACAAAACATTCAGAAATGGTTTATTGGTTGCTAAACGGCTGGATTAACCCAATCGAAGCCATATACTTGGAGAAATATCAGCCTCTCTCTCTCTCCAGGAGTACTGGTCCACTTCAGGTGGGGTATTTATTCATATGTTTGGCTAAAGGCAGCTTACTTGTCCACAATGACCAGGTGCTGGTGCTGTGCCTGGCAGAAGTCTCCACAGTTCCTCACCCTCACAAACACCATAAATGTGCAGCCTAGAAAACACATTGATCACAGGAAGATAACAGTCACAGGGAGACATGGCTTTAGCAGCAACACAGCACAAGTAAAACATATAGACTAGCTGTAGAACTAAATGAGATAGAATACAGCACAAGTAAAACATATAGACTAGCTGTAGACCTAAATCAGATAGAATACAGCACAAGTAAAACATATAGACTAGCTGTAGAACTAAATCAGATAGAATACAGCACAAGTAAAACATATAGACTAGCTGTAGAACTAAATCAGATAGAATACAGCACAAGTAAAACATATAGACTAGCTGTAGAACTAAATCAGATAGAATACAGCACAAGTAAAACATATAGACTAGCTGTGGAACTAAATCAGATAGAATACAGCACAAGTAAAACATATAGACTAGCTGTAGAACTAAATCAGATAGAATACAGCACAAGCAATTCAGGCTATATAAGTCCAACAGAGGTCGTGTGTGTCACGTTGTATTACATGTGTCATGTAACATTGATTTGCAACAATAAAATAGGCCTACATGGTAAAAAAAAACAATGAGAAAATCTATGAGTGAAACAAACCAACCGTTGTGTGCTGAGTAACGTTGAGTTCATCCAGTGTGCACAAGGTGGTGTGACAACTCTGCACACCATTGATTCTTCTCTCTACAGTGGCTCAGCCTAGGGCTCCTGCTGCTCACAAAGGGCTCCTGAACTGGCTAAAACATAGCTTAAAAAAGACCAGTTAAGGAAAAATGCTGTGTAACGTTAGCCTAGTAAGAATATAATACATTTTACATTCCATGAATGTTTCATTCAGCTCATAGAAGAGGTACAATACAATTTATTTACACTGAAGAAGAAGAAAAAACAAAACATGCAATGAAATCAGTCAATTGATATAAATTAATTTGGCCCTAATCTACGAATTTCACATGACTGGGAATACAGATATGCATCTGTTGGTCACAGACACCTTTAAAAAAAGGTAGGGGCGTGGATCAGAAAACCAGTCAGTATCTGGTGTGACCACCATTTGCCTCATGCAGCACGACACATCTCCTTCACATAGAGTTGATCAGGCTGTTGACTATGGCCTGTGGAATGTTGTCCCACTCCTCTTCAATGGCTGTGCGAAGTTCCTGGATATTGACGGGAACTGGAACATGCTGTCGTACACGTCGATCCAGAGCATCCCAAACATGCTCAATGTCTGACATGTCTGGTTAGGATGCAGGCCATGAAAGAACTGGGATATTTTTAGCTTCCAGGAATTGTGTTCAGATCCTTGCGACATGTACCGTGAACTATCATGCTGAAACATGAGGTGATGGCGGCGGAAGAATGGCACGACAATGGGTCTCAGGATCTCTTCATGGTATCTCTGCTCATTCAAATTTCCATAGATAAATTGCAATTGTGTTCATTGTTCGTAGGTTATGCCTGCCCATACCATAACCCCACCGCCACCATGGGGCACTCTGTTCACAACGTTGACATCAGCAAACCGCTCGCCCACACAACACCATACACGCTGTCTGCCATCTGCCAGGTACAGTTGAAACCAGAATTAATCCGTGAAGGGCAAACTTCTCCAGCGTGCCAGTGGCCATCGAAGGAGAACATTTCCCACTTAAATCAGTTACGATGCCAAACTGCAGTCAGATCAAGACCCTGGTTATGATGACGAGTACGCAGATGAGCTTCCCTGAGATGGTTTTTCACAATTTATGCAGATGCAATTATTCGATTGTGCAAACCCAGTTTCATCAGCTGTCCGGGTGGCTGGTTTCAGACGATCCTGCAGGTGAAGAAGCCGGATGCCGTGGTTACACGTGGTCTGCGGTTGTTAGGCCGGTTGGACGTACTACCAAATTCTCTAAAATCTCATTGGAGGCGGCTTATGGACATTCAATTCTCTGGCAACAGCTCTGGTGGACATTCCTGCAGTCAACATGACAATTGCACACTCTGTCAAAACTTGAGACATCTGTGGCATTGTGTGACAAAACTGCACATTTTAGAGTGGCCCTTTATTGTCCGCAGCACAAGGCACACCTGTGTAATGACCATGTGGTTTAATCAGTTTCTTGATATGCCACACCTGTCAGGTGTATTGTTTATCTGGGCAAAAGATAAATGCTCTCTAACAGGGATGAAAATGAATGTGTGCACAAAACATGAGAGAAAAGCTTGCTGTGCATATGGAACATTTCTGGTACTTTTTTTTTTTTTTTTTAACAGTTCACAAAACCAACACTTTACATGTTGCGTTTATATTTTAGTTCAGTGTACAAACATTACAGCTCTTTATCACTATCAGTCTGTCTCTGAGTGGGTATTGTTTGTGGAACGTTCCAACAGGAATATGCTCCAAAAACTTCGCCAAGTGCAACGTTGCCAAACGCATACAAGTAGCACAATCAATTCACCTAACTAACTAGCTGCAGAAAAGCAATCAACTCACCACGTAGCTTATTCTTAATGTCTGTCCATAGGCTACCAGAGTGAGGACAGACATTTTTCGGAATAAACGTGGTGAGTGAAACACTATGAAATAGCACACTTCATACCCGGTATCTTATTCGGCCGCTATACAACTTTGTAACGTTATGCGTTGTTTATTGGCAACCTACGATCCACAAATTATACCTACTCTTTGTCTCTCCATCAAGTCTCCCCGTCTGTACTAGCATAAATAGTACAATACAGTTCATGCAATAATATTGATATACGTAACTAACTATTGCAGAAGCACATGCATTTAACCACCATAATTATCTAGCTAGAATTTGGGAGTCAAGCTAACACGTTAGAAACGCAGCAAATCTAACTAGTAAATATATGTGTAGTTAACTAGCTAGTTATTTACAAAAAGCTGTTGAATAAAGTATAGCAATGACAATTCGGTGAAAGACAGGTTGACAAAAGCAACGTTTCCGTTTGTTGACAGCGGTGCTAAACAGTTTTAGCTTCTAGCGGCTTGGTGTATACCACGTGACTAACGTGACGTCAATGTTTGCGCTGGAAAAAACAATACAGTGATCATTTTCATTCATATTCTCAACACTAGAGGGAGGCATTGACCCACAATTTAGTAAAATTGATTTTGGGGGAAAATACATCGTTTTTTTTATTATTTCATGTTATTTCAATGATAGACATTGGTGATGAAACATGATATTGAATGTTTGCCCAATTCTAACGGCAGACACCCATTTAAAAAAAAAAACATTTTACCTTGACAAGAAACCTAGTAGACGCATGAATTGCCATAGAGGTTATTCAGTCCTCATTCAGTGTTATATGTTAGGCCTACATAAAGTAATTGCAGTTTCATTAACATGGATACCACAGGTGTGAAATGCTACTATTACTCTTACTTCTTACAGTAAGCCTACAGCACACAGCCATACTCTCTCGTTGAGGTTGGGTGGGCTTGTAACAACATGTCTGGTCTTGTGTGGTTTCCTCATGAATAGATAAACACACACCCACACCCTCTGATCAACAGGTAGAAAAACGACACCACTGGCAATAGCATACACTCCTCATCACTCACTCCTCACACACCTGGGGCAGGTAGGCTAGGCTGTTTGATCATGTTTGACGGGATTTCTGAAGTGGAACAGGAAGCTACTTGATAGAAGCTTCCTGCTGTGTTTGTTCTGCAGTAATATTTCCATATTCATATTCCAGGTAAGGTCATTTTGAGTCTACTTTAAGAAACACATGCCTTAACTATATTATCTTAGCGAAATGGGGGTAAATAAGCTTTAAAATTCAGAACTGGAGGTAGGCCTACCACAGTATACGCTCTGTACAATATAACCACTCCTGTTTCCATACCTGTCTCCCAAGTATGTTTATAATCTCTACACATTAGGTGTTCTATACACAAGGTGCTTAACATGTCTTTAATAATAATAATACATTTTATTTGACAGATGCCTTTCAGGACACTCAAGGATACCATCCTTTAGCAGTACATAAAATCAAATGCATCAATCAATAGGTGTAATTTAAAGTAATACGGTTTAACACTCGTTAACACTTACTGTCACAAAAGTATTGTTTTAGAACCTGTTTAAAACGGATGAGGGACAGAATGTCGGACTAATACATGTCTTACAAGAGTAAAGATGCTACAATAACTATGGTCGGAGCAGTAACTTCAACACCTTGTAGTAAAATTTGCCATTTGTTCTATTGTTACTCCTATCAAATGTGTACATCTCCATTGGGTTTTTTCATTGAGATGAACTGCTTTGTCATACTTTTATTTTTTAACATCTTTACACCGTCTGTTTGTTCAGTGAATGTTGCTTGTTTAGACTAATGTTGATTAGAGCCCGGTGATGTGTTGTGAATGTAGAGAGAACATACTTTTGCTTTCTACTAAACATAGCAATACCTCTGTACACATTTAAATTACAATTTACTGGCAAGTACTGTTGTTGCAAAGACTTCAGTAAAAATAAATCATTCAATCAAATATAATCATGATCTGGAATACTGAATAGTTGTCAAATGCTCTCTAACAGTTAATAGTTTGAGTGGATGTTGGAGGCATACAATACAGTGGAATAGTTTTACATCATTACTGACATTATGGAAAAGTAGGCGTTCCATTTTACATTTCTCTAAGGCCTTTAGTTTCAAAATTGATTGCTGTGCTTCGGAGCTCTAAAAGCATTTAGAGCTGATAAATCCTATCAGAAGGTAGATTAGTTTAATCTCCATGGACTAATTATATATGATGTAACACAAAAACTGATACACATAGCATATCCCATTTAGATCTAGTTTTATTTAGGCTTCCAATTCATGATGGATGAAATGATGTGTCAAGAATACA